>NC_056734.1:838900623-839200623 GCF_019279795.1 Protopterus annectens | reverse complement strand
TATTAATGGCAGGGGACCACCAGATTGGCTTCCTTTTTTTTGGAGGAGAGCGTCTTGGTTCTGTTGGGTATGGCTTTTTCCATGTATTTATGTACGTATTCGTACAGTGCACTGTTGTATGATTCAGCAGTCATGCATCTATTTTCCATTGACATGGGTGCTGTGAAGTTAGCCACCTCTGTTTTTAGGAGCCCAAAGTCAGCTTTGGAGAAGTTTTTCATGGTGGTTACCTTTGCGGGGGTTGTGGGTGAGATGTGGATTTCCGTGGTGATTAGTTTGTGGTCAGATCAAACCAAGGAGGAATTGACTATTGGTGTAGAGCAACAGTTGCGCATGTTAGTAATACCCAGGTAAAGGATATTGCTTCCTCTAGTGGGGGTAAGAATAAGCTGGTCCAAGGCATTTAAACTGATGAATTCCAGGAAGCGTTGGGCCAGTGTATTGGTGCATGATTAGTTTTCCCAGTTGATGGAAGGGTAGTTGAAGTCACCTAGTATGAGCGTGTTGGGTTGAACCCTAATAGTTTACAGGGTGCTTAGGAATGTGGAGTGAGAGTCTTGGGACATGGTTGGGGACCTATAGCAGGCTACGACCTGAATCACCGACTTACCCAATGTTAGTTGTACCTGAAGTATCTCAGATGCATTATGCTGGGCCACTGGCCTGGAGGAGTGCTTATCCTTTATGAATATGGAGACACCACTGCCTTTGGAGCTTCGGTCCATGTTCTGGGGCCGAAAGGTGTCGAATGAGTTATAGCCTGGTAGCGCAAGGGTGATTTCTGTTGCTTTAAACCAGGTCTCTGTTAAAGCACAAATGTCGATGTTCTCCATTTTGAGGAGTGCTTCGAGCAAGTGCATCTTGAGATTTAGACTTCTAACATTGAGCAGCATGACCCTCAGATTGCATTTATTTATAGCTGTTACAGTGCTAATTTGGTCTTTGGAACATCGCCTAAAAAAAGGCACTATAGCGGAGGCAAGAGCCTTAGCCAGTATCCAGAAACCCAGGGGTGATAGATGCAGGCCATCTCTGGCAAAGCATTGAGGTCTGTCAGTCATGTCATCCCAAGCAGACAGATAGTGGATCCCCTTAGAATGACACCAGAAACGTAGCCAGTTATTGAAGTCAGTCATTTTCTGCTTGTACTGCAGTATCATTCTGGGTGACGGTAGGATGCTGCTCAGGGTTAGGGTCATACCTGCCTGGGCCACATAATCCGAGAGCTCCTCCATGTCTCTTCATGTAGTCCAGGGAGGTGCGTCCCCGGTCATTCATACCCACATAGACAGTGACAGAGTCATACTTGCACTTGTTGTGGTGTGACCTGAGTGCGTGTGTTATTTGTCGGATTCTGGCACCTGATAGACAGCTATTACTTTCTCCTTATTCAACCTAGTGAGTAGGACATCAGTGTGCCTCCCTGTCGAGTCACCTGTGTTTAGTGTATTGGGCAAGCTGTTTTGCCTTAAGGGCTTAGGTTGAGGGACACACTGTGTAGGTGAGCTATGTGTCTTGTGGCTTGTGCTGTGTTGTGGTGGTTCAGTGCATTTCTACCTTGGAGGTCTCTGCTGTTTGGGTAGATTTCTATTGAGAGTCTCCGCAAAGATGGGTGTGTGGTTTGTGTTTTTATGTGAGAGCTGTGCTGGTGGGTGTTCTGGAGGGCTATGTGTTGCATATGGTGTGATGCAGGTGTTGACCTTCTCCTCTTGACCAGCCATTCCAGTCTTGGCTTGAGAGTGCATGGCTTCCGGTTTGGATATATAAGTGCATCTCTCAGAAGTTTGAGTGTTGGGAGGTAAGAGGAGAGGGCTGTCTGTGTGCATGAGGCAGTTGCTCCACTGCCTCAGAATGCCCAAGTTCACAAGGTTAATAGGAGAAAGCACAGGGAACTGACATTTAGACATGCCAGGAGGGATGGTCATTATTACTAAGTACTGGAGCTGATTCCTTATTTAGTCCTTTTACAGGAAAAATGTTACCAATGTTTCTGAGTCTGTACAGAGCACTGCCAAGCACTTGAGGTGAAACTAATATGTAGACCCTGAAAATTTAAGGATGAAGTATTTAGGCAGATATTCTGAAGTTAGAAAGAAATCAAGCAGTACTTACTGAAAAATAAAGAATTAGCTTGTCAAGAATGATGAAAAGAGGGGAGTCGCATGAATGGCTACTGCATGGCTACTACTAATGCTGGTCTCAGCACAGCTTCATGCTGTTGGGATACAATACTCATTTGCTTCTTCTCTCACCAGAAGCAAAATGCTAGCACCAATCCCAAGAAGAGAAGCAGGCCACTGCCTGTTTGGTGATCCACAGTCTTGTCCCAGATGATGCAAGGGTCTGCAGGCTTGTAGCCTTTTTCTGGTAGATGCCTCGAATGGCAACCAGACCAATCAGATACGTTAAGCACAGACACTCACTCTCCAACCAGAAAAAGTCAGGAATCAATGCACTCTGCTCCTACTCTCACCAGGGTCAGAAAATAAGCACATATTTCAAGCTGTCACCTATAAAGCAGTTATTAAGCTTTCTGGTGATCAGCAGTCTCCAGGAAATAATGTTACTGCACTCCTTCTCTCATGAGGAGAAAACAAAAGCACTAATTCCAAGATGACTACTAGAGGCAGAATGTGGGCTGTCCAATAACTGGTGGTCTTGCAATAGATGCTTAAAGGTAAGATGAAAAAATGGTTTATCCTAAACGCTGCAGTGTGCACTAGAGGAGTTAGATGTGAAAGTAGGTAACTTAAGTTTTACCTGTCTAAAAGTTAAGTTTTAGTGGAGAGTCACTATTTTTAAAACAGCAAGATAGATTGAAAGGGGGTGGTCACTTTTGTATTCTATTACTATGCAATACAGTAGGATGGCCAATAGATTTAAATAGTTGAAGGGTAGTGATTTCACAAAATGATAATTTTGTCCTTACTCACACCAGCCAGTAAATGCAAAGAGGAAATGAGATATATGGTCAAATTAACATAAGGGGCAGGCAACTAGAAAGACAGTAGTGTTTAGGAACACAACAGTAACCGGGTGGGAGGGGGGATTTCTGTCTGACTCACAAGAGACAGAGCTGTGGTCTCTTTTCAAGTTTTAGTATGCAGTTAAAAGCAAAATACAAGTAAAATACAATGTAAAGAAAATAAATCACAGTATACAAAATAGAAATATGCAATAAATTAATACAAGATACAACAAATAAAAAGCAAACTAACCTTTCCCTAACAGCAAACTGTAGCAGGGTCTGGGTGAGCCTTTCCAGTAAAGCTCTGAAATGTTTTATTTTACCCCTTAAATAGAAGGTTTAGTTCCTAGCTCTACCCCCTCAGTTCACAGATGATTAACCTTAGCTGACCTGTTGTAACTTGTGTGTGACTCCTTAATTGACCTTTTCTAATTTCTGTCTGACTCACAAGAGAAAGTGCTGTGGTCTCTTTTCAAGTTTTAGTATGCATTTAAAAGCAGAATACAAGTAAAACACAGTGTAAAGAAAACAAATCACACTATACAAAATAGAAAAAGGCAATAAAGTAATACAAAATACAACAAATAAAAAGCAAACTAACCTTTCCGTAACAGCAAACTGTAGCAGGGTCTGGGTGAGCCTTTCCAGTAAAGCTCTGAAATGTTTTATTTTACCCCTTAAGTGGAAGGTTTAGTTCCTAGCTCTACCCCCTCAGTTCACAGATGATTAACCTTAGCTGACCTGTTGTAACTTATGTGTGACTCCTTAATTGACCTCTTCTAATTTCTGTTTGACCCACAAGAGACAGAGTTGTGGTCTCTTTTCAAGTTTTAGTATGCAGTTTAAAGCAGGATACAAGTAAAACACAGCATAAAGAAAGCAAATCACAGTATACAAAATAGAAAAAGGCAATAAAGTAATACAAAGTACAACAAATAAAAAGCAAACTAGCCTTTCCCTAACAGCAAACTGTAGCAGAATCTGGGTGAGCCTTTCCAGTAAAGCTCTGAAATGTTTTATTTTACCACTTAAATAGAAGGTTTAGTTCCTAGTTCTACCCCATCAGTTCACAGATGATTAACCTTAGCTGACCTGTTGTAACTTATGTGTGACTCCTTAATTGACCTCTTCTAATTTCTGCCTGACTCACAAGAGACAGAGCTGTGGTCTCTTTTCAAGTTTTAGTATGCAGTTAAAAGCAGAATACAAGTAAAACACAGTGTAAAGAAAACAAATCACACTATACAAAGTAGAAAAAAAGCAATAAAGTAATACAAAGGCTTAGTTCCTAGTTCCACCCGCTCAGTTCACAGATGATTAACCTTAGATGAGCATTGAACTTTTAGTGGATAGGGCTCCGGGTTTGAATGGGTTAATTCCCTTGAAGTCCATTTTGAAAAGAAGGAGGGTGCATTACTGATTTTGATTGGTTCTCATTAATTTAAAATATTGTGATGTAGTCCATTTTTTTAGCTGAAGAAGGGTACACACCCAAAAGCGCTTATCTTGGAGTTGGCTGCTACATCGTTTTATTGTTTTTATTGTTATTTTATTAAAAGTTGCTTCATTGTTATACAGCCTGGTGTTTGACCGTCTTTTGCTCTACCTTTAGTGTGGGACTTCAGTTTTTGTTTGCTTGATACTACAATGGTTGCTAGCATCTGAATAGTCAGCGTTGAACCAACCCATGTTGGAATTGATTTTGATCACCAGTCTTTGCAGAAAAGATTTAGTAAGGTGGATGCATTCAGAAGACTTTCTTCTAGGCCATCCCTTTGTTCCATCACAATCTCAAATCTTAGTGACCACAGAAGCCTCCCAGATGAGGTAGTGGGGTATTATCTGGGCAGGACTGTCCAAGGCACTTGGCACCCCACAGAAGCCATCTTGCATATCATTGTACTGGAGCTAAGGGCCGTGCTTTTAGAGTTGCACACCTCTCAGACTGCTCTTCCTTTAGGAACAATTATGGTTAAAATGGACAATATGTCAGTAGTTTCGTACATCAACAATCGGGGGGAACCAAATCCTACCCTCTTTGTTGGGAAACTCTCAGAGTGTGGCTGTGGGTGATGTCTTCCAACCACTTTCTGATAGCACCACACATTCTGGGGAGTTCCAGTGTGATAGTGGACAAACTAAGCAGGTGTATTCTCCTACCTCATGAGTGGTCTCTCAGTCGAAAAGTGACAGAAAGGATTTTCCGTCAGTGGGGCCAGCTTTGCTGCAACCTGTTTGCCTCTCCCTTAAACAACCAGTTCATCAACTGCTTTGCCCTGTTCCCCTGTCCCAGGAGTTACTGAGAGATGCTGTTTTCCACACTTGACCCTCCAGACTGGTGTATGCCTTTCCCCCAATTCCTCTAATCCCGAAATTCCTACAGAAAGCAATCAGGTTAAAGAGCAAAGTAATCCTCATTGCACATTATTGGCCTCAACAAAGTTAAATTGGTTAGACTGGGTATCTAGCAGTCTGTAAACTGCTCAGATATACTTGCTGATAAAAAAGGCAGGTTGGTGACTGAAGCAAGTGATTAGTAGAAGGATTAGATGTGGGCAAAGAGCACAACTATTACCCATTTAAACCAAAGGGTTAAAAGGTCACACAGACAAGTCATTCAGTAAAAACTGCAAGAAAAATACAGCCAAACTAGAGATTTCACTGTGAGATACATTAAACCTCCTGTAATGGAGGCCCGTGAAACACTTGATGTCCTTAAGGGGACATTTACATATATCCCATGGGACACTATTACAGGAGGTTTTAAAATATCTCATAGTGACCTGCTGGTTGGGTTTTCTTGCAGTGTTTACCTTTACACATTTGGGTTGTTCCACATGTACTCAAGAATTGTTTTTTTGTGTTGTGCTCAAGAGTTTTCTGCAAGATGTGTAGATAGACCAAAATCCTCCATCCTGTCCCTGTGTACATGGTAAATAAAGTGTATGTAGTTAAAAAAACGCTAGACTCACCATGACACTTAGTGTCATGCTTCATGACAATTAAACAATTCCTTAACTGTGTTCCCAGTGAACATTCACCAAAGAAATCCCTTCTTTTTAACAGCAGATTGACTGTAGGCCTGGTCAGAATGTTGCTGCACTTGCAAGGAAAGTAAGGTTTATTGGATTCTAGGTCACAGTGCATTAAAAAAGTTAACTGTGTGATTTTACGTTGTGTAGATAAGAGTCTAGTTTTTAAGCAGTCATGTGAGTTGTTAGATATATGAAAGTTTAGTTTTTAAACGATCCTGTGAATTGTCAGATGTAGGAAAGCCACAACTATTGAAGAACAGACACGATTAGAAACATTTACACCCTTATTGTAGAAGTAGAGCATTTTTAAAGCAAGATAGTTAGGTTAACTTCCTCTGGTAATTTTCAGACATTATAAGTGTCTGAAGAAGTACCATTAACACTGCATCTGAAAAATCCTACAGATCAAGTGGAAATACCATTAGGTTAATGTTTGTATTTTTCCAAAATCACCATTTTTTAATCAGGAGGCACTGGACATCAGTTATAGTGACCACATAAATCTCAGCTCTATAGACAAATGCTGCAACTTATTCATGGGTGGTAATTCCACAGAATTAAGATTGAGCCCCTAATGAAAGCAGATTGATATATTGAACTGGAAGGGGCAGGCCATCAACGAAAACCTGTTGTACCACTTCCTTCTTCAGGCAGAGACCTCCATTGAAGAACACTAATTCACAGTTGAAGATAAACTGTAAGAACATTAAAAGAAGCCCTTTGCTTTTTTGGTTGGCTGTTTGGCTCTTGGGCTGGACTGAGTCAATTAGGATCATAGGAGTTACTGGGCCATTGAGCCATGAGGCCATTTCTACCTTGCCAATATCCACTCTTAAGCCTTGCCTCCAAGGAGGGCCAGTCCAGTATACCAGGTGTGAATTTATGAACACTCATCCAGTTGTCCAGCTCATTTTTAAAGACAGACAGTGTGTCTCCTTAATTTTTGAAGTTTGTTCCATAGATGGGGTAGGTACTGCATGAAAAATCTATTCTCCACCTTGTCTTATTTATTTGTTAGATTAAATTAAGGTCAATGGCCCTAGTGTTGGTAGAACTGTTTAATTTTTGGAGATGTAATTGTTCTTGAACAACTAGATCCCTTATGGCCGTATAGGCAAGGCACAGAGTGTGCCCCTAAGGAGTCTATATGATAGCTAATGTAGAGCTTAGTTTATAGTCTGTTGGTAGCTCAGGTAAATCGGATTAGCAAATCTCATTTAAAAATTAATTTCTTCACCAGCTTCTTACCTTGGCTGCACTTTTTCTCATTTAAGTCCTCATTCTCATTTTTATTTAAATAAAAACCTCTCCCAGAGAGTGCCCTGCATAACCATAACATCTTCCATCCCCTGTTGATTCCTCTACAGGAAGTTCTGTTTCCCTTCTCATGTGCTGACATTATGTTGGGGTTGTAAGCATCAGTGAGAGCAAGGCAGACATATATGGAGAGACTTTTCAGCATTGGGCAGTCATATTTGTATTAGTTTTCATTTTACAAGCAAGTTAAATGTTGTCAGTTGATCCACTCATCAAAAGTGTTTGATATGTGCAAAGAAATGTGAAATTTTCTTCTATTACATGGTTACACAACCACAACACATGCAGCACAAAGTCTATACCTCTCAAATGCCCCTTTTTTCCCTAGTGTGATTGAGTCATTTCCCTAGCTGTCCACAACTTTTGCAGAACATCCCTAATTTTGACTGATATTTTGCCTTGTTCCTGCCTTGGAAAACATTAAATTTTCTGTTAAATTACTGAGGATTACATTGGGTCTGTAATGCCAGACATTAGAGTTTCATACTGTTGTCCTGAAAATGCATGTTGATGACAAACCTGATTTTCTGTTTAAAATTGCTAGTCTGTGAGTAGCTTTGCTGTGATAGTTATTTAACAAAAAAACAAAAAAAAAAAACAGAGGAAAGAAAGGACCCTGCATGAACTGCAGAAATGATCTGACTTTGCATCATCAAAATGCCAAGTATGGCACGAAAACAAAGTGTACTGCATTAGTAAGTCAGTGGAGAGCCAACATTCGGAAATGCAAAATTACAAAATAAATAAAAGAATGGAATAATAAATTGAAGCCATCGAATCATCTCAGAAAAAAGAAAATGACTTGCAGGTAAGTGCAAAAATTGTTGCACATGATCTTTAAGCCCATGATCTTTTTTTGGTTAAGAATCTCTGGAGTCTTTCCAACAGTGTGATATGCTTAGTAAGACACATCCTAAAAAAGACTGATATTCAGTGATGGTGTTCACACTGGCGGCAAAGAAGTTCTGGATGTCTGCATTTGTACTTCACCTTTATGCCCTACGGCTAGCCTGTGGAATGTACATGTGAAGTACAGCACATATAAGTACCAAAGGCTTTGGTATACTGGCTGGACATTGGGCTGTCGTTGGCAGGAGATTGCTTATGTTATAAGTAGTGTGACAGTGAAGAGAGAGAGACATCTACTGTTATGGTAAGATTTTACACAGCTGTTGATGTCATCATACTATCTGTACTTTCTGAGGTCATGGAGACTGGTGTACTGATAAGTACTTTTGGGGCCATTCCAGTCTCAGCAGTGTCCAGTGATATTTGGTGTGAAGTGTTCTTCTTGAAGCAAGGGTCTTTTCCCAGTACTGTTGCTTCACAGATGTTGGATTTAATCATACTGTTTCATTTTCTGAACTTCTTACAATATTTCTTAAGCCGTTTTCTGTGCTGTCATTGAATCCGGTTACAAGAAACCTAAATTTCAATTTAGTATTAAGAGCTGCTTTGCAGATGGTCAGAAGACATTTCTAGCTCTGCCAAGGGACTGAATGCTCAGAACATTCTACAACACTGTTTATTATTCTTGTTAGGTCATGTAAACAAGGAGAAGCCTCCCTTTAAGTATGGAGTAACTTGCTCATGAAGTAATTTGTGTCTTTTACTTCGTTAGTATGGCTTGTTGTCAAGAAGGTGACTGAAGCTTGGCCTCTTTGGAGTGTCACTCATCTGCCTTGGCTCCAAACAGATTGGTGCTTTACTGAAATATTTGGAAACTTTTTAACTTCTGAGGAGGGCATTGCCTTTTGTGTAAAGACATATGAGACTCTGCTGACAAGCATTTTCATATTTGTAAACACACTTTAATGATATCTGACTGAAGATGCAACTCTGTGTTTTGGGTCTCAGTCATGATAGAGTGATAACCAAAAAAGAAGATAGCATGGCGAGATCAACAGAAAGTATAAAACCTGACTTTTTGAGGCAGTTGGATCATTGTCCCTCTCTCTCTCTCTCTCTCTCTCTCTATATATATATATATATATATATATATATATATATATATTTTTTTTTTTTTCTTACTTGGGTTTAAAAAAATTGTGTGTGTGTGTGTGTGTATATATGTGTGTGCAAATATAAATATATATTTTATATATATATATATATATATATATATATATATATATATATATATGTGTGTGTGTGTGTGTGTGTGTGTATACGTGTGAATATATATTTATATATATATGTATAGAGAGAGAGATGTAAAATGTGTGTGTGTGTTTGGCTCTGTAGGTTAATACTAGGCTGTTGATCTGGTGGAGCATTTGTAGCCTAGTCACAAGATCTTAATAATTGGAATGTGCCAGGATGTGAATTAATACCAGACCCTACTAGAATGCAGTACATTATATCTAGTTTACTCTGCTTTACATCCAAGGGGAGTCCATTCCATAAAAAAGGGACTGTATATGATAGATATATATCTATCTCGCCAGTAGGTCCTGTTTATGATTTGTTGGAATTTTAGCTCTCTTGCAGGGGAATTTAGGATGTTATTAGTTTAGTGGATATGTGGAGAACAGTGTGACTCAACAGCATTGCAGCAAAACGTTCTCCAGTTTGGCTCTCAAGCTGGAGTTCCTTCTGTATGGAGCCTGCATGCTCTTCCCTGTGTTTGTGTGGTGTTTCTCTGGGTACCTGTGTTTCCTCCCACATTCGAAAGACATGCAGTAATGTGGATCTGGGACTCTGAATTCCCCATAGTTATGTTTGTGTGTGCCTGTGTGATACAGAAGGACCAGGCAGCTTACTGCCATTTTGCCTCTTTGCATTGTACACTGCAGATAGTGACAGCTGTCTGCGGGGTCACTCTAGGAGTCATGTTTGACTTGTAAGACAACGAGTGAGCAAGGATGACACATAGGACCAGGATCTTGGTGGCTCTATATGATAGACAGAGATTTCCTGTCAGAAGTCAATAGGAAACAGAAAAGAGAGAGAGTGGGCTTTAACTTGTCATTGTAGTTCAAGGAGGACCTGCCCTTAATTTACTTAGTGAGGAAATGTTGTGGTCTGTCAAACTGGGTCATGTTCCTAGACAACTGCATTAGACTCTATTATTGCATTGTAAGGGGGATGTGTAGAGGATAATGATGACTTCATTGGATCAAGAAGCTGTACTCCAGGTGATTAATCTGACTATTTAAAAGGATTTCTTAACAACAGTGGAAACATGGTGGTCAGGGAATGATTCATTGTCTATGAAAGTGCCTAAATCACTAACGACAGAGTCAATTCTTAAAGGGATGACACCTCTGTGATAGGAGCATGGGTACTTGGGTTTGCCAGAGGACACAGTGCTGCATTTCTTGGTGCCTAATTTGAGTCCACAGTCCGAACATTACTTGTTAATGAATGTGCTAAGCCCTCCTTGAGAATTTGGTGGTCATTTGGGGAATTTTTAATAGTTCCAAGTTTGCACTAATTTGGCAAAGTTTGTAAGCCACAGGCCTTTGGTGTCTGCCTTGATGTCAGAGAAGTAGATTACAAAGAAGAGTCTCCAAGGACCATTTCCTGGGGGACATTGCTGGTAACTACTCTTTTTGATTGCTGTGTGCCTGCAACACTAATAGCTTTGTGTTCTCTTTCTTTTGATGAGCCAGTTTTCTGTCCGACAGTTAACACGGGTTTACTTTTAACTGAATTAGCTTATCAGTCATGCCAGACTGTGGAATGGTTTCAAAAGCCTTGGCCAAGTCCAGGTAATCATTGTGAACCAATTTGCTTGATTCTGATGCCTTACTGACTTGTTCAAAAAATCCAAGAGGTTTAGAAGGCAATATCTGCCTTTAAGAAACCCAAACTGGTTTGGTTCCAGGATTTGAAGACTACCTATGTCCTTGTTAATAAGTTTCATGATGATGATGATGCACTCTATTGCCCTACAGATAAGGCCGGTGAGGCTTATAGGCCTGTAGTTATTGAGATCAGTATTGGTTCCTGTTTTATGGAGCGGGATGACCATAGCAATTCTCCATACCTCTGGCATGAATCCAGTGGAAAGGCTGAGACCGAATGGGACCATAGGAATAATATTAGGCATGTAAACATGGGGACCATAAGATGTCTAATCATATATACTTTTAAGCAGACAAACCTAAAAGTTCTAGCCACCCTTGTCAAATACTTAATACTGCTTACCTTCCAAACAGAGGAAGGCCTTACATGATAAGCCTGGTGTAAATTTGTGTCTGTCTGTTCAGTCATCAAGCCAGAGCAGTGTTTTGTTTGACCTGTAGTGGAAACTTATTCCATAGGATGGGAATACTCTGCATTAAGAATATATTCCTCCAGTGAGTCTTGTGTATGTTTTGGTGCAGATATACGTCTCAAGTGCAGGTGTTTGAAGGACACTGGTGTGGAGAAGAAGTAGGAGGTCTAATAGGATTGGGTCTCTCACGGCTAGAAAAGTGAGACACTGGTCACCTTGGAGCAGTTGCTAGGCTACTGAGTATAAGGAGAGCTGTGCTATATATATTGGGATAGTTGAAGAATTTTAAGGCCTTTAATTTTTTTGTTGTTAAAAATCATTGAGGCCTTTCTAGTTGAGTGCTTAGGTCTGGCAAGTACCAAAGGAGAAATTTTATTCTATGATGGGTCTGATAAAGGAAGGGTACAGGTAATATTATTTCTATGAATGTTGATTATATTCCCTTACTAATTAACTGAACCAGACAGATGGATTTCCTGACTGTGGTGGAAACATGATGATCAGATAAGAGAGAATTGTCCATATAAAAGTTACCTGTAACACATTGCACTTAAGTTACCTGGCACTTGCTCACTAAAGCAATTATATAAGTCAGCACTAAAAATTAAAAGCACTACACACTCACTCCCCAGTGGCCCTGGTTTTCAGTTATTAAGGAATTCCCAATATTATTCTAGCATGTCCAAAGGTCAGTTGTCAATCTCCTCTCCGGTCCAGCTGGTGAATCTGGGAATCTTGAGGCAATGTTACAACTGCCTCATGTACACAGACAACCCTCTCCTCCTCCCAACAAATTCCAACACATGTGAGAGATGCAACCATATACCAAACTGGAGGCTAAGCTCTCTCAACTCAGTACTGGCATAACCAGTCAGGAGGAGAAGGAAACCACACTCACTACAATTCCAGTCTCACATAGACCTACCACGACAGCAAACCAAACACATAATCACACAAAAACATACTCGGAGGCTCTAAATAAAGATCTGCAAGCAGCAGAGACCTCCAAAGCAGACACCCAAGCAGCCGCTACCCCAAAACAAAACCGTGCAACACATATCTCACAAAGCCAGTGTGCCAAACAGTCACAGCCCTTAAGACTAAACAACACACCTGATACACTTGTAATAGGTGACTCTATCGTCAGGCACACGCGTCCAGCTCACCAGGCTGAACAAGGAGAGGGTCACGGTGAGCAGCCTGTCGGGCTAGGATCCGCCACATAACACAAGCACTCAGGTCACTCCAAGGCAAGTACAAATATGACTCAGTTATTGTCCATGCTGGTGTGAATGACCTGAGCGATACCTCCCTGGACTACATGAAAAGAGACATAAAGGAGCTCTCTGAGCATGTAGCCCAGGCGATATGACCCTGACCTTGAGTAGCATCTTACCCTCACCAAGAATGATGCCACAATATGAAGACAAGATGATCAATTTCAACAATTGGCTTAAGTACTGGTGTCATTCAAAGGGGATCCAATGCCTGTCAGCTTGGGATGATATGCTTTCAAGCCACGATATGCTAAGCTAGGGACGGCTTGCACCTGTCACCCTGGGCTTTCGGATATTGGCAAAGGCTCTTGCTACCCCCATAGTGCCTTTTAGGCAAGGCTCAAAGACAAACCCACCTCCATAGGTATCACAAGGGATAAGAAACTAAGAGTAATGCTACCAACGCCAGAAGTCTAAACCTCAAGATGCCTCGACGACGAAAACTCTCCTTAGCATGGAGAACATCGATATCTGTGCAGTAACAGAAACCTGGTTCAGGGCTCCCGAGAGCACCCCAGCACTACCAGGTTATACCTCATACCATGCTTTCGCCCCCAAAACTTGGACCGAACCACAAAAGGAGGGAGTATCGATATTCATCAAAGATACCCACACCTCCAGGTTGGTGGAAAAGCACGAAGCATCAGAGACTATCCATGTGCAACTAACAGTGGGTAAAACTGCCTTCCAGTTTATAGCCTGCTACAGACCACCCTCCCAAACCCAGGAACCCACTCGGCCTTCCTGAGAACACTGGAAAATATGAAGGTCTCTCCAAACACCATTATATTGGGCGACTTCAACTACCCAAACATAGACTGGGAGCATTACTCTAGCTCCAACCCTAGCCGAAAGGTTCCTAGAATTTATAAACTCAAATGCTATGGAACAACTTGTTACCACTCCCACAAGAGGGGAAAACATACTGGACCTGATCATCACCAACATGGGGACTCTATGCTCCACACCAGAAGTGTATCCCTCACTGGTAAGATCAGACCATAAACTAATCTCACTGGATATTCACATCCTGACCCCACCCCTGCCCAGAAAACCACAGTGAAAAACTTCTCTAAAGCAAATTTCACACTCCTCAAAACTGAGGTGGAATCCTTCAAAGCCCCAGCCTGTGGAAAAAAAACACCCCCACTTAGAGAACTTTTATAACGCATTCTATGAACACCTTCAGGAATGCATGGATCATCGATCCCAAATAAAACCAAGACAGTCCAGTCCTGTCTGGTGGACCCCAGCCATAAACAAACTATACAATAGCAGGAGGAAGCTACTAAATGATAGAGCAAAATCCCAAAAAGGGAAGGCATCACTGATCAGTATTAGCAAAAATGGCAACACATAAAATTGTCTAAGGCCAGCTCAGAGAAAAATTGCACAGGACACTAAGGATAATCACAAGGCTTTCTTTAGTTTTGTTAGGAACCTGGGTGGTAATTCCCAGATATGCTCAGAATTAGACCAAAATGACAAAAAATACACAGACCCCACAGACATTGCCAACATCCTAGCTGACAGGTTCAGCGCAAACTTCTCCCCACCAAAGGGCAAATATCTATCCCAGCAGAGTGCTGCCCCTGACATCTCAGATGCTCAGGTAAGAGCCGCCTTCCAAAGCAAAAACACAGCATCAATGGGACCAGATGGTGTCTCGGGGCTCGTCCTACATGAACTCCAAGAAGAGCTAAACCCAAACATAAAACTACTGTTCAATCTCAGCCTTACTACAGGATATGTGCCCAAAGAGTGGTGTACAGCAACAGTGGTCCCTCTCCATAAAGGTGGTGCCTCAACAGATCCTGGAAACTATGGCCCCATAAGCCTGACTAGCTTGGTCTGCAAAGCTATAGAAAGGATCATCATGGACCTCATAAATAAAGATATTGGGGACCTACAAACACTGGATCCTACCCCAGTTGGCTTGGTTAAGGGCAGATCCTGCCTCTTAAACCTGGTTGATTTCTTTGAAACAGTCACCAAGGCCATTGGCGGGGAAGGTGGTCCACACAGCCTACCTGGACCTCCTAAAAGCTTGATACAATACCCCACCCGGCATTTATAGATAAGCTCACCAGCTTAAAATATAAACCCTATGTCACTAGATGGATTGCAAACTGGCTCAAGGACAGAACCCACATGGTTAGAATTGCTGGAGCCATGTCAGACTCCAAACCAGTTACAAGTGGTGTCCCACAAGGCTCAGTCCTGGGACCTCTCTTGTTCATATATATTGGAGTACAGGCCACACACGGAAGAGGACTGTGGCAGACCAAGCACAGTTGACTGCTGCAACCAAGCCATAATCGACCCTCCACCCGACACAAGCATCCTCAAAAGGGCCTCATAGAAACAGACAACTGGTGCCAGAGCCATGGCCTCAAGCTAAATGCCAAAAAGTGTATAGTCATCCCCTTTGGCAAAAACAAATTACCACATAGGTGGTAATCCATTAAGTACAGAAGAAGTAATTAGGGACCTGGGGACCCAAGTTGATAGCAATCTCTCATTTGTCAACCATGGCGTGCCAAAGTGGTTAGAAAAACATTTTATATAGCCCACCTAATCATGAAGGGATTCACATCTAGATCAGGGGAGGTCATCGTGCCACTTTACTCATCCCTCATCAGGCCCATAATTGAGTACAATGCCCCTTTTGGGATGTACCTTACCAGACACCTGCAGCAACTGGAAAGACCCCAAAAGTACCTCACCAAGAGGATCAAAGGGCTCAAACAGATGCCATATGCTGCCCGGTTAAAGAAACTCCAGCTCTACTCAGTGGCTTACCGCCTGTTCAGAGGTGATCTGTGCCTGATGTATAAAGCCATGTCCAACCCGGAATTAATGGACATGCTGCACCTCAGAAAATACAAGACTTGAACCTCAGCACTGAAATAAATAGGACATGCTGGAGGGACAGATTCATAACCCAGAGGCTCCCTTCACTCTGGAATAAAATCCCAGTCCAGGTTAGGCAGAGTCCCTCATTGACTCTCTTCAAGAGGAATCTTGATGAGTGGATGGGAAGATCGTAGTTTTACCCGGGTATCACTTCTGTGTCACTGTTAGACAGAGGCACAGTATACTGGGCATAGCAAAATAAATTTAAAATGGGTGGCGAAAGCCAAACACATTCTGGCTAGGCTTATAAATGCCCTAGGGCAGATAGCCTAGTATGAACCTATGAACCTATGAACCTATAAGTACCCAGGTATTTTATGACCCTGTCACTCTGAAGAGGAGTACTAAGTGGGAGCAACTTTTTTTTTTTTTGCTGAATGTTAATACACTGCAGTTTATTTGCACTTAACTTTAGTCCATTTTCAGTACACCAGGAGTTTTCATACTCCAGCCCTTCCTTGAGCTGGAGCTGTTTAGTCTCACTGGAGAGTGGTTAACTGTACCCAGCTTGCAGTCATCAACAGACTTATTCACCCACACTTCTGGGATTTTCATGTAGGATGTTGGCTTGGATTTGTGAAAAATAAATTACAAACAGCAGATGGTCTAACATGCATCCTTGTGGCACCTTGCTCATTCTAATTTTACATTTAGATGGTGTGCCAGCAATTTTCACCACCAGTTAGTTATCTGATAACCAATCTGCAATCCAGCAAACATAGAGGCTTATATTAAGTTTGTCTAATTTTTCAAAATTCCATCATGAAGAATAGTATCAGAAGCTTTGGCCAGGTCAAGATAAGCCATGTGCAGTTTGTTAACCAGAAAAGTGGGCTGAGAAGGTCCAAGACACTTTTCACCCATGACCCAGGCTCCCTGAAGAGCACGCAATGTTACAATATTGCAAAAAACAGACATTTTCTCATAACACACACAGGTGCTCAATTACAAACATGTTCCAGAGTAGCAAAAGTACATTCATATTAGAAATGAAAGATGTAATGGTTAAGATCTTTGACTCACAAGTAGAATGTACAGGGTTCAAAACATACCTCTGGTTAGTCTATGGAGTTTGTATGTTCTTGCTATAGCTCATTTTTTTCTCAAAAGCATACTGGGTATTTTTGTTACAAGGACAGAAGTTAGTGGCTTCAGACTCAGCTCTCCCAGTTGATTTTGAGAGTTCTGACAGGAGAATGCATGCAAAAATGAACAGTTGTGGACAGCAGAACAGAGTCCAGGTGTGGTTCCTGTTGACAAGAGAATCATGTGGAACACCTGCTTTAAGCATTAGCTGTGCAGTGCAGCATCTTCTAGATAAAACACAGACCACAGGCTGCATGCTGTGTCAGGGATAGCCACTTGGTGGTGTAAATGTTGTCTGTAAGTCATTTAATTACATGAGCTAATATTGACAAAACAAGGGCATAGGTATTTGCCAGTGATAAAAGCATTGATGACCTGGCCTACTCCAACTCCTGCCAGGGACCCATGCTATCTGTGAGAGGAGTCTGTGGGATAAAGCCCAGTAGTAAAGATCAGTAAACAAATGACTTTTAAGCTTGGTCAGTGTCCAGCTATGCAGGATGGCTATGAGAGCCTGTTGTACACTTTTTTTCTGGCAATGGTGTGATGGTGGCCAGCAAATGTTTGCCAAAACAGGCAAACTCAATATCACATGCAAGAGTGGCCATTGTGCAGCTCAGGTAGACCTCCTTCTTGTAAGCAAAGGGCATTGGGATTAAATCAGAGATTGCAGTCATTCCTAGTGAAATGGTTGTCCTGCAGCATAAACATCAGGTAGTCACAGTCAGCTGCAAGCAATGGTGAGAAAAGACTGTAAGATTCAAAGAAGAAGTTGCATTTTCTGTGTATAGAGCTGATCTTTTAATTTAGTTTTAAAGCCAAGCAGTGTTTTGTGGTGTCTGATTTCTGTGGTTAACTGATTGTACTAGGCAGGCCCAATCTTAGTGAATGCTTGTATCACTTATGACTGAACCAGACTGGGGGGTCTAGTAAAAGTAAGAGCATCTGTGGTATTACCTCTGATTGAATGACTGGTGGTTTTACTTTGTACTTTAGAAAGTAATGGTGGACAGTGACATAGGTAAGCTTGTTTGACTAGCACTGTAGCACAGTAGGTAAGCTAGTGTGTTTCTGTAGTAGGTGCAGTGATGTATTCCTCGGTTCTGCTACAGAGATAAATCTGAAAACCTTGTTCACAGTGGTCTGCAGCTTATACAGTGCAATGAAAAAGTATTTGCTCCTTCCTGATTTCTTATTTTTTTTTGCATGTTTGTCACACTTAAATGTTTCAGATCATCAAACAAATGTAAATATTAGACAAAGATAACCCAAGTAAACACAAAGTGCAGCTTTTAAGTGAAGATTTTAATTATTAAGGAAAAAAACTATCCAAACCTACATGGCCCTATGTGAAAAAGTAATTGCCCCCCTAAACCTAATAACTGGTTGTGCCACCCTTTAGCAGCAACAACTGCTATCAAGCGTTTGCGATAACTGGCAATGAGTCTTTCACATCACTGTTGAGGAATTTTGGCCCACTCTTCTTTGCAGAATTGTTTTAATTCAACCATATTGGAGGGTTTCCAAGCATGAACCGCCTTTTTAAGGCCATGCCACAGCATCTCAAATGGATTCAAATCCGGACTTTGACTAGGCCACTCCAAAACCTTCATCTTGTTTTTTTAAGCCATTCAGAGGTGGACTTGCTGGTGTGTTTTAGATCATTGTCCTGCTGCAGAACCCAAGTATGCTTCAGCTTGAGGTCACGAACTGATCCAGACATTCTCCTTCAGGATTTTTTGGTAGAGAGCAGAATTCATGGCTCCATCAATCACAGCAAGTTGTCCAGGTCCAGAAGCAGCAAAGCAGCCCCAGACCATCACACTACCACTACCATGTTTGACTGTTGGCATGATGTTCTTTTTCTGAAATGCTGTGTTACTTTTATGCCAGATGTAATGGGATGCACACCTCCCAAAAAGTTCAGCTTTTGTTTTGTCAGTCCACAGAATATTTTCCCAAAAGTCTTGGGAATCATCAAGATGTTTTTTGGCAAAAGTGAGACGAGCCTTTATGTTCTTTTTGGTCAGCAGTGGTTTTTACCTTGGGCCTCTGTCATGCATGCCATTTTTGCCCAGTGTCTTTCTTATGGTTGAGTCATGAACATTGAACTTAACTGAGCAAGTGAGGCCTGCAGTTCTTTAGCTGTTGTTCTGGGTTCTTTTGTGTCCTCTTGGATGAATCGTTGCTGCACTCTTGGGGTAATTTTTGTAGGCCGGCCACTCCTGGGAAGGTTCACCACTGCTCCATGTTTTCTCCATTTGTGGATAATGGCTCTCACCGTGGTTTGCTGGAGTCCCAAAGCTTTAGAAATGGCTTTGTAACCTTTTCCAGACTGATAGATGTGAATTAGTTTGTTTCTCATCTGTTCCAGAATTTCTTTAGATCGCGGCATAATGTCTTCCTTTTTGGGATCTTTTGTCCTACTTCACTTTGACATGTTCTATTTAAGTGATCTCTAGATTCAACAGGTCTGGCAGTAATCAGGCCTGGGTGTGGCTAGTGAAATTGAACTCAGCTTTCCCAAAAATGTGATTAACCACAGTTACTTCATGATTTAGCAGGGGGAGCAATTACTTTTTCACATAGGGCCATGTAGGTTTGGATATTTTTTTTTCGTTAATAAATAAAATCATCACTTAAAAACTGCATTTTGTGTTTGCTTGGGTTATCTTTGTCTAATATTTATCTAATATTTAACTTTGTTTGATGATCTGAAACATTTAAGTGTGACAAACATGCAAAAAAATAAGAAATCAGGAAGGGGGCAAATACTTTTTCATTGCACTGTATAACTGATACACATTGAGAAAAGCAGTCAGTTTAACTGTCAGCACTGATAAATATTTGTATGCAGTTTACCACCTTGAGTAGCTATATTGTATTCTGAAGTAAAAAATCGTAAGGTAAGTCAGTTCTTTCAGCATTAAGACTTACCACTCTTCCTGGAGTTTTGTCAAAGCAAAAGTGATGTTTTTCTTTTGGGGAATTAACTAATCTGTGTGTTTCAGTTTAAATGAGACAAAAGTCTTGTCATAAAAAATGCCAGTTTCTTGCTGCTTTGTTTGGGCTTCTGTTTTTAAAATCGGGGACTTGGGTATTCAGAGTGTCTCAGGTATTTGAGAGTAAGCCAGGTGGGATGAGGATAGCTTCAAGTGACTGAAAGTTAGCTCAAGTGTATTTAAGGTAGAATCAGGGAGTATTCACCGTCTGTCTGCTTTATGGCATAGACCATGGAGATACCAAACACAGCTGTGTATAGACAAGTTTGTGGGCATTTGTCACATTGCTGTTCTCTCAGAAGTGTGCGTGATACAGTGGAACTGACAACATTGTATTCTTATGACCTGGAGTGTTAGGGTTTTGGTAGTAAAATGCCTGTCACCTATCAGAATGGTGTCACACTGGGATGCCATGCCTTTTCTTCATCTGCTATCTCACAGCAGTGGCAGTAGAATTCAACTTTAATGGGGTATGTAGTGGCCCTGGTCCAAGTGAAAGCTTCTTGGTCGTAGTGACTGGGGTGATGACTGAGCAGAGGTGCCATGACAAGGCATATAGTTTTGTTGTCTACTTATTTTTTGTTTCATGTTGTCAAGGATACTGCAGAAACAGTAAACACGGTAAAAATACAGATGTGGAGATCGGTTCTATATTATATTTTCAAAAGTTTCAAACATTGAACACCATATGAGCGATGTTTGAACTTTCGAAAATATAATAAAAAATAAAAATAAAAAACTATACTTACCTAAATGCCGTAGGCAGGGGGGCAAGCCCCCCCTGCACCCTTCATGTAGGGGGCTGCACCCCCCCACACCCCACAACTTAAATATTCCTACTCCGAGATCACACTGCATTGAAGTAAAGGAAAAATATTCCCTACGGTGATTTCCATGTTACGCGCATGACGTTCGCCCAGTCGTGTTCGCTCAGTACGCTTTCACCATTTACAATTTTCAGTCACACGATAGGAACCTGTGGAGATCATGTTTGTAACATCATGTTAATCATAACATCATGTTAATCAAAACTACAGCTTTCAACAGCCTGACAAGTTTTAAGTTAGCATGCACATGTATATACTAGCAAGTTGTATGAAGAGCATTGATCACTCACTGTTTTGAAGTAGTTTGGACCTGCAGCTTAAGATTTTATCAACTGTTGCCTTTTTTTTTTTTTTTTTAGATGAATTCTTATAGCCAGTATGGTTTAATTTTTCCATGGGTTAACTACATAACTCCATCTGAGTACATCCGAACAAATGACTATCCTGAAGAAGTGCAGAAGTTGCAGGTAGGTAGGCAGAGATGTTTATAATGCATGTGGTGCCTGATGGACTGAAGTACAGAATTTATAACAGAAATGGAATGGTGTTTAATATGTCAATTTCAGTGATGGCTTTGGTTGCATTTCTATCTGCAGTCATTTTTCTCTTTTTTTTTTTTGTTATTAATGAATATAGTTGCTTGAAATCAGGATTATTCAGCTAAATGTTGTACAATTTAGTATATGTTTATATCAAGAAACACAGACTTTGGTGGTAACTGAAGTCTGCTGATCCACCTGATCTGAACATTTACCTGTTAGGTAAGTTGCAGTCCTAAATTTCTTCTTCTTTTGGCTTTTCCCGGTTAGGGGTCACCACAGCGGATCACCTGTCCGCTCATGATTGGCAGTGGGGTTTTATGGTGTTGAGTTGCCAGCCCTGCACCCAACCTTCCACTGAAGGCTCACACCTGTACGCACTCACGCCTAGGGCCAATTTAGAGTGTTCAGTCCACCTACAGCATGTCTTTGGGGATGTGGGAGGAAACCGGAGCACCCGGAGGAAACCCACGCGACCACAAGGAGGACATGCAGACTCTGCACAGAAGGCACCCGAGCTGAGGATTGAACCAGAAAACCTCTTGCTGTGAGGCAGCAACACTAACTGCTGCACAACTGCAGCTACCCCAAGTTGCAGTCCTAATAAAAGAGTCTAAATCTTGCTACTCTTTTCTAGAATTGCTTTATTTCTGTGTGACCACCCACCACTGGACCAGTAATCAAGGAGCCTCAGTCCTCATAACTGGCACCAGAAGGGGACGTTCACTGAGTGGTTAAGCAGGTACACACACACAGTATTTCCAGCTACAACTCTCTGCATCAAGTGCAGTTTCCCTTAAGATCACATAGAGACCACAGTTAGACTGGGGCTGGTTCTCACTCTTTCTCCAGATCCCTAATAAGACTCCCCACTGGCACACCTATAGAGTTGAAATCTCAGCTGAGTGACCAAGCCAAGACCTCCAGCACCCTCTCTGTCCAACCAGTGCTTCGTGTCCCTGCCAAAGTAGCTCATACACACTGTTTGAGGTTTGATTCACACACACACACACACACACACACACACACACACACACACACACACACACACACACACACACACACACACACCTGGGAAAGGCTGGCACAGGTTTACTAGCTTTCCCCCCTTCTGCCCAGACTATAAGATAGTTTTCATTGAGACCATTCAGTTCTGCCAGCTACCTTAAGGCTCTTCCAAGGGTACCCAATATACTGAGTGATATTAATATTAATACAAATGGTAGATTGACTAAGAGCAAGGCTATTAGGAGTGGCCCACACAGTGTCACCAAATAAATATGCATGTTCTCTCAAAACTTAAATACCTCTACACATCAGCCACAATGAAAGGTTTAAATGTATTTAATAACAAATAATAAAAGAACAAGAAAATACTCAGTATATATATTCACAGTGACATCAGCATTGAAAATCACAGTAAATATTTAAAACATTTTAGGACAGTCTCAAATAAATAAAGGAAAATATCTAAACTAAGCTTCACTGTATTCCTAACTGAATCTAAGACAATTACTGTACTCTAAAAGCGTACTTATAGAGCAAGGCAGATGATGTGGTGAATGGTTCTTCTGTTGTCAAGTCCAAGACAAAATGCAGAATGCTCTGCCTCACTAAGAGATTTATCAAATTAATATCTGAAATATTACTGCTAAGATAGCTTGCAGAATGGCATTATTTTTTGTCATCTCACTTGTTCTCAGGTAAAACCCCTATTGCTGAAGCTGGCAGTATTTAGCATCTACCTGTAAAAATATACAGACAAGTGTTTTTGCTCAGATGTGTGACAGATGCTGGAAGTCATAAAACAATTGCATTCCTTCATGCTTCTAAAGCAGCTATTAGTTCACGTCAAAGACAATACAGAAAGCTCCCTAGTACAGACTTTGTGTCTCTAGCTGCATTTAACCCTGTCAGATGGCCTCTTTTATGGCCTAGCCTGTAAAGTAATTTAATTTCAGATATTTTTCTAAAGTTTGTTGGACTGAGGTTGACCCTCCAGTTTCCTCTGTTAAGCATATGCATTTAAACAGTTAGAGCAGTGCAGGTACATTTCTGTTCTTTTCCAGTAGGGCTTACAGTGCTTACATTTCAAACACAGCACTTTACAAATAACTTTTCAACACACACATCTGTACAGTCAGTTTGATATACACATGACATACAATTCTAATACATTTGTAATACAAGCATCTTGTATAAATCATTTTGATATTCACCAATGACATACAATTATTTACAAAAGTCCAGCTAGCTATGCTGGCAGTATCTCCTTCTGTCATAGTCTGTCCCATATAAGTTATAGAAACAATTAAAAACAGAGCCCTTCAAATTAAGACTGATTTAAGGACTCAAGCTGAAAATTGCAACATTGAAAGTGCATTTGTTCATCAGCATAAAACCAGACAGTATGCAGCTGCTGTAAGAATGCTTATAATGTTCTATACAGGCATAATGTCAAATGTATACCTCTTTGAAAATTTCTATTTTTTTATTTTGGAGGAAGTGGTGCTTAATGCAAGAAAAAGGGGAGTCATGCCTGTGGAACCAAGTACACCATACTGAGCCAAAGCTTCTTAACCTGTGTTGGACTGGACACCTCACTATTGCATGTTTGAGTCCATTGTCTTCTCCCTCTCCCCACCTCTGTAGACCCTCGGCCCAGGATCTCCACTGCCTGCACCCAGTCTGCCCATTTCTTCTGTCATTGTGAGAACTGGGCTTTCTCAGACTAGGTAAGAGCCATAAAACCCATTTATTCCTTGCCCAGGAAGCCCTGTCAGACCAATCAGTGTTGAGAGTTTGGTGACAGGGAGCACACCAGCTGCAAATCTTGTTAGGGCAGCCTACTTTTGGGTTTGCTAGACTTTGTCTTCTATGTTTTTTGTTTAGTTTTATGAGATTGCTTTTATCCTGCTGGGTGCTATGCCTCCTAATTTTTGCAATTATTTTTTTTCCTTCTGATATGTAGCCTGTGGATGTTGCGATTCCACTAGGGTGGCTTGTTTTTTGAGTTAGTATGGTACGTCTTCATTTTGGGTAAAGCTGCCTCTATGTAGCTATTAACACACTTGTATAGGGCTTCTGTGAACAGTTCTGCTTAGGCAGCAGTGTTTTCAGGGATTATGGGTCTTGAAATTTTGTCAGGGTATCACTTAGTAGTAGAATGTTAGCCACATCTTCCCTGCTGCAAATCAAATTCCATTCCTTACCTATTAGTATTGTTCCCTGCTGAAAACTGATTATTTATCCCAGAATTTTCTTAAGCTCCATTATTGTAGTTTTAGGTGAAATATAAATAAATGCCAGTGTAATCCTCATTCCTTGGGAGGTATATTTATTTTTGATGTAGGTCAAGACACCTACACCTTTAGTCTCTGTCTGTGGTGTATGTAGTTGATCTAAATGTGTGGGAAGCATGATAGCCTTGCACTGCTGGTATGCTGTCCACGGATTTAATCCATGTCTCAGTGACCACACAGATATCAGCATTCTCTGTGATGAAGATACCTTGTAGGGAGTGGAGTTTCTTGTTTAGACTCCTAGCATTGAACAGTAACACCTTCAGATTTTTTTGGTTTTGATTTGTTCATAGGTTCATAGGTAGGTACTAGGCTATCGGCCCTAGGGCCCATACAAGCCTAGCCAAAAAATGTACCCTGGCTTTCGCCACCCAAGAAAATTATATTCCTATGCCCCTGTCAAGCAGAGCCACAGAAGTGATCCCCGGGGTGAATTTCCCATTTCCCATCCAATCATCAAGATTTTTCTTGAAGAGTGCTAATGAGGAGCTCTGTTTGACATAGATAGGTAGTCTGTTCCAGAGTATGGGAAGTCTCTGGGACAGGAGTCTGTCCCTCCAGCATGTTCTGTTTATTGTGGTGACAAGGTTAAGGTCCCTAGAGCGTGTAGCTCGGAGGGATTGGGATTTCTTTAAGTGGAGCATGTCCAACAGCTCTGGGTTTGACATAGCTTTGTATGTTAGGCAGAGATCGCCCCTGAGTAGGCGATATACGATGGAGTAAAGCTGTAGTTTTTTGAGACGGTCTGCATAGGGCATCTGTTTGAGGCCAGTAATCCTCTTTGTGAGGTATTTCTGTGGTCTTTCCAGTTGTTGTAGATGTCTTGTGAGGTACATACCAAAAGGGGCATTGTACTTATGTCAGAAGTACTTTCAGTTTGGCATTGCCTAAAAAAAGGCACTGTGGGGGAGGACAGTGTTTTAGCTAATACTCAAAAGCCAAGAGGGAAGAGGTGCAGACCATCCCTGGCAAAGCAGCATGGTCTCTTGACCATCTCCTTCCTTGCTAATATTGCATCCCCTTAGAATGACACCAGAAGCTAAGCCATTTATTAAAGTCAGTCATCTTTTGTTTGATTTGTGACATCATCCTTGAAGAAGGTAAAATACTGCTCAGTGCTAGGCTCATACCATCCTGGAACACATTCAGAGAGCTCCATGATGTCTGTCGTCATATAATCTAGAAAGGCACGTCTCAGGTCATTTACACCCACATGGACTATGACTGGTATTTGTGGCACAATTACCTGAACTTGTGATCCAGTAACTCTGACTTAATGTGAGGACCCTGTCTTACACAAACCTGAACAGCATCTGAATGTGGGTGATACAGCCTGTCACCATCAAATGGCTCCAGTAACACAGGCTTAGCAGGCTCCCTCCCTCAAGGATAAACAAGCTAATGTTGGCCATTCAAACTCTTCTTTCCTGGACCTAGTCTCTCAGATGCCTGTGCCGATAATAAAACTGCTATAGTAAGGGCGTCAACCATCTACACCATTGGACCAGGATAAGTTCAACACCCATTTTGTAATTACTGAGAGAATGGACGGGTTGCTGTCTGTTCTTGTGCATGAGGATCTATATATCCATGGTCATAAGACTGAAGTCCCGAATAACTACCCACTTTCATGGGCCACCAAGGCAATCACCCACTAGTCAGAAACTGAGGTGTCCAGGTCTCAGATACCCATCTCTTTATGCTGCTTGCCATTGCAGACATCAGGTGAGTCGTCTTGCCTCCTCTCTGTCAAGTTCCCACCTAAGCCAGTCTGATTCAGGATTTCATGTACTTTATGTAAAGCTTGCAACCTAAACTACAACAGGCATTGATGTCAAGGATCACACTGTGGAAGAGGAAAAGGGAATACTCTCTCTCAGGTGAATTGGAATTGTCACACCCAGAGGAAGTAGACATTGTAGACATGTCTTTGTCCCTTTGCTGTGATGGTTACACTGAGAACACCTTGTGTTCTGAATCATCACCAGAGAAGATCTCATTTGGTGTTGCTGTATGCATCATTGAAGGATCATGTCAAGTTTAAGGCAAAAGAGATCATAGATGCCCAAAAGTGTACATGGACCGTCGGGATTAGACATTTCAAAGCCTATTGCAATTATTCTGGTTTAGAGGCTTTGCAGGATGCCTTTCTAGTGACGTGTGGAGCCGTGCTCTCAGCATCCTGCTCCTATGAAGCAAGATTCTCTGAATTCATTTTCTCAATTGAAACACTGCATTCAAGGGGCTTAACAAGGAGCTCAACATAAAATATTTATTATAAAAATAGTATCTGTATGAATGCATTGTTTTTATATTTACATTATTTTATATTTTTGTTAGTTTCAACTTGTAACAGTTTCAGATTTTTGTTATAGTTTCATTAACTGGTTGCTGCTCATTGATTGGTATGGGTTGAAAAGCAGAAATACTTGGGCATTATAAGTCTGGTGTTTTTTACAGTGATTTATTAACACTGAAGGCTTCCTAGCTGTGAAACTATTTTATGTGGAATTAAAAGTTATGTTTTAAATGAATCCCCTTTGTCTTCCACAGTGGTTTTTTTTCATAGGTTCACTGACAGATACTACGCTAACAATCACCAGGGCCTTTAAAAGCCTAGCAGTGCAACACAACCCAAATATGTCCCTGTGTATCATGGGCATTTATTAAGAGGGGGTATGTAAGTTAGGAAGTTACTAAATGTTATGTGGGGGGAGGAGGTATGTTAGTTTGGACATAGTTACTCTCTGCCTCTGTCTATCAGAGACATGGAGGCCATACCCAGTGTGAATTTCCAATTTCCCACTCATTGTTCAAGTTACACTTAGATAGGGTTAGAGATGGACTCTGCTACACATGAATGGGGAAGCTGTTCCATAAGATGGGGATCCTCTGAGGCACAAGCATCTCTCTAACCAACATGCCCTATTTGTGTTGTAAGCAAAATTTATATCCTTGGATGTAGTGGTTCTTATGCTGCAAATGGTTCATTAGAGCTAAATCCAAAGATGGCTTGTGTATACCAAAGGAGGCATTATACTCAATGATGGGTCTGATAAGGGCTGATTAAAGTGGGACTATGACTTCCTTAGACCTGGATGCCATGCCCTTACTTATAAGTTGGGTGACATAGAATGATATACCTTGACCACATGTTGTTGAAAGGCCAGATTACTGTTTGCTTATGTTCCCAGATCCTTAACTTCCAGGTCAGGCATTAGGGTTGTATTATCAATGGAGTAATAAGCCTGGATGATCATTTTCCTAAAAGGCACTAGAATGCATTTCTTGGTGCTGAATTTTAATCCATGACTTTGGCACCAGTCATTTATATTTGTTAGACCCTCTTGTAAGATGTGTGTGTCATGGGGGGAATCCATGATAGCTTTCATTTTGGATTCATCTACTAATATGGTCTGCTAAAGGCTCTTGATATTAGCCTTTACCTCTAAGGAGTAGATGCCTAGTAGAAGTGGTCAAAGGACGGAGGCCTTAGGTACCCCATTGGTGACCGGTCTCTTAGTGGAGGTGATCTTCCCATCCTTAATTCCTGGGTCCTGTCTGTGAACCAGCATGCAATCCAGTGAATTATGTAAGGGTTTATGCCTAGTTCAGTGAGTTTTTCATCTGTACCCATGAGGGGTACTATACTGAAAGCCTTAGCCAGGTCCAGTTAGGCAGTATGCACCATTTTCCCCCCTCATACATTGTCTTGGTGACTTTCTCAAAGAAGTCTACCAGGTTTAGTAGGCATGACCTTCCCTTGACAAAGCCAAACTGGGTTGGTTCCAGTGTCTGAAGATTGCCTATGTGGTTGTTGATCATTTTCATGATAATTCCTTCCATGGCTTTATGTATTAGACTAGTCAGGCTAATGGGTCTGTAGTTTCCAGGGTTGGTTGATGGTCCAGTGTTGCAGTAAAAAAAATGTACTGAAAAAAAAAAATTCTAAGCTTGCTTCCCCCCTGTAACAAGTCTTGTCCAGATACAGATTTGCTGTATCCAGAACTGTTTGTAAGCTCCTGAGCCCCCCCCCCCCACTTAACTAGGGTTAAACTATTTCTGGCACCATAACGTCTGCTCTTCAAATTTTCCCTTGCAACTAGCCAGCTTTTTAGTTTTAGCACTCAAATCTGTTTCTTTGAGCTCAGCACTTGTTCAGACCTTATTGTAAGCTCTAAATAAGCTACAAATTACTACAGCACTCAACTTTCCTCACTTGTCTAGAGGAAAACAGTTTTTAGTACTTAATAAATAAGCACCTATTCAGGCATGTTTAAAGGTCAGCTACCGGTGTTTTCTCCTGTCTACCTGATGAATCTGGGCATCTTGGGACAATGCAGCAATTGCCTCATGTACACAGACAACCCTCTCCTCCTACCACCCAGCACTACGACCTGTGAGAGATGCACTTTTATAGCCAAATTGGAAGCAAAGCTCTCTTCACCGAAGACTGGACTAGACAGTCAAGAGGAGAAGGTAAACACTTGCACCGCACCACACTCATCACATAATCCCTCAAACCCTGCACCACCAAAACACACACACAGAAGCACAAAACACACACCTACATTCGCGGAGGATCTCAGTAAAAATCTGCCCAAACAACCGAGACCTCCAAAGCAGAAATGCAAGAAACCTCCACCCCCCCCCAACACAACCCAAATGACACATAGCCAACATACTCAGTGTGCCACTCAACTACAGCCCATAAGGCAAAACGTACCCAACACTCTAGTCATAGGTGACTCTGTAGTCAGGCACACTGATGTTCCACTCACCAGGCTAAACAAGGAGAAAGTTACTGTCAGCTGCCTGTCGGGTGCCAGGATCCGCCACATAATGCATGCACTCGGGTCACTCCACAACAAGTACAAATATGACTCTGTCATTGTCCATGTTGGTGTGAAAGACCTGAGACGTACCTCCCTGGACTACATAGGTTCATAGGTAGGTACTAGGCTATCTGCCCGAGGGCATTTATAAGCCTAGCCAGAGAGTCTCGGCTTTCACCACCTCATTGATTAATTAACTGAGCCTCTGTCAAGCAGAGACAATGAAGTGATCCCAGGGGTGTATTTTCTGTCACCCATCCACTCCTCAAGGCTTCTCTTGAAGAGTGTTAGTGAGGGGCTCTGCCTAATGTAGTTAGGAATTTTGTTCCAAAGCATGGGGAGTCTCTGTGACAGGAATCTATCCCTCCAGCATGTTCTATTTATTGTTGTGGCGAGGTTTAGCTTACTAGAG
This sequence comes from Protopterus annectens, assembly GCF_019279795.1. Taxonomy (NCBI): domain Eukaryota; kingdom Metazoa; phylum Chordata; order Ceratodontiformes; family Protopteridae; genus Protopterus; species Protopterus annectens. Next base: position 839,170,885 of record NC_056734.1, on the reverse strand, counting down.
CGCATGGCTCGCAGTGACTTGGATTTCTTTAGGTGGAGCATGTCCATCAATTCTGAGTTGGACATGGCTTTGTAAGTCAGGCAGGGATCACCTCTGAGTAAACGATATGCCACTGAGTACAGCCAGAGTTTTTTTTACATATGTTTGAGGCCAGTAATCCTCTTGGTGAGGTACTTTTGTGGTCTTTCCAGCTGTTGGAAGTGTCTTGTGAGGTACATCCCAAATGGGGCATTGTACTGTATGATGGGTCTGATGAGTGACGAGTAGAGGGGCACTATAACCTCTTTATTTCTAGATGTGAACCCCTTAGTAATTAGATGGGCCGCATAGAAGAATTTCCTAGCTACTTTGGCAATATGTTTGTCAAAGGAGAGATTACTATCTACCTGTGTCCTCAGATCTCTTATTGCCTCTGCTGTATTAAGGGGGCTGCCACCTATGTGGTAATTCGTGGGTGTTTTGTTTTTCCCAAACAGGATGACTATGCATTTTTTGGCATTTAGCTTGAGGCCATGACTTTGACACCAGGTGTCCGTCTCAGTAAGGCCCTTTTGGAGGATGTCCGTGTCAGCCGTAGAGTCAATTATGGCTCCCAGTTTGCAGTCATCGGTGAACTTGGTTAGCCATAGTCCTCCTGTGTTTGCCTGTACTTCTGAGAAATATATGCTGAACAATAGGGGTCCCAGAACCGAGCCTTGCAGGACACCATTTGTGACTGGTTTAGAGTCGGACCTGGAGTCCGCTATTCTTACCGTGTGAGTTCTGTCTGTAAGCCAGTTAGCAACCCATCTTGTGACGTTGGGGTTTATGTTCAGGCTGGTGAGTTTTTCTATAATACCCGAGTGAGGAATGGTGTTGAACGCTTTGGTGAGATCAAGGTAGGCTGTGTGAACCACCTTTCCCTCTTCTATGGCCTTGGTGACTGTCTTGAAGAAGTCAACCAGGTTTAGTAGGCATGATCTGCCCTTAACAAAGCCAAACTGGGTCGGGTCAAGTGTTTGGAGGTTCCCAATGTCTTTGTTAATGAGTTCCATAATGATGCGCTCCATAGCCTTGCAGACCAGGCTAGTCAGGCTTATGGGGCAATAGTTACCTGGATCAGTTGTGGCCCCTCCTTTGTGGAGCGGAATAACCGTTGCTGTGTGCCATTCTATGGGCACGTAGCCTGTGGAGAGGCTGAGGTTGAACAGCGTGTTTAGGTGGGGGGTTAGTTTGTTCTGTAGTTTATGCAAGATGCAGCCTGGGACACCATCTGGCCCCATTGATGCTGTGTTTTTAGCTTTTGAAAGGGCTGTTTTCACCTGTGCTTCTGTGATTTCCAGGACACTACACTTTTCCGGTATTGTTGTGGGCCCTTTTGAAGGTGAGAGGGAGGTGAAGTTTGCACTGAATCTATCTGCCAGGATGTTGGCAATATCAGTAGGTTCAGTATATTTTGTGCTATTTTGCACTAGCTCAGAGCATATCTGCATGTTGCCACTTAGATTCTTGACATAGCTAAAGAAGGCTTTGTGGTTATCTTTCGAATCCTTGGCTATTTTTCTTTCGAAGTTAACCTTGGATGATTTTATGAGGGACCTTAGTTTCTTACTGATTCTGATCAGGGATGTCTTTCTTTCTTGGGATTTGCTTTTTTTCCTGAACTAGTTTCCTCCTTTTGTTGTATAACCTGTTTATGGCAGGGGTCCACCAGACTGGTTTCCTTCTCTTAGGGGAGTGAGTCTTGGTTTTGCTAGGGATGGCACGATCCACGCATCCTTGTAGGTGCTCATAGAGTGCAATTGTAAAGGATTCTGCATCTTGGACAGTGTTATCCTTTAGCATGGGGACTGTGAAACTTACCACCTCTGTCTTAAGTAAGGTGAAGTTTGCTTTAGAAAAGTTTTTCACTGTGGTTTCCTTGGTTGGGGGTGGTGGTGGGGTGTGGACATTCAGATTGATTAGTTTATGGTCTGATCTAACCAGTGACAGGTTGACCTCCGGTACAGTACACCTGTCGCCCATGTTGGTGATGACCAGGTCCAATATGTTGTGGCCTCTGTTAGGGGAGTTTACCAACTGATCCAAGGCATTTGAGTTGATAAATTCCAGGAAGTGCTGAGCCTGGGAGTTTGTACTCAAGTAGTTTTCCCAGTTAATGGTAAGGTAATTGAAATTGCCCATTATCAGGGTGTTCAATAGGACCTTCATGTTTTCCAGTGTCTCCAAAACAACGGAGTGGTGGTCCTGGGTCATGGAGGGTGATCTGTAGCAGGCCACAATTTGCATTGCAGATTTGCCCGATGTTAGTTGCACCTGGATGATCTCAGAGGTATCATGCTGCGCCACTAACCTGGAGGTGTGGGTATCCTTGATGAATATGGATACACCCACTCCTTTTGTGTTTCGGTCCGTGTTCGTTCTGTGGCCAAATTGTGTGGTATGAGTTGTAGCCCAGTAGTGCTGGAGTGCTCCCTGGAGCCTTGAACCAGGTTTCAGTTACTGCAGAGATGTCGATGTTCTCCATACTTAGGAGTGCTTCGAGCGCATGCATTTTGAGATTTAAACTCCTGGCATTGAGTAGCATAACCCTCATTTTTTTACTTGTGCTGTTTACGGAGGTGGGTTTGAATTTTGAGCCTTGCCTAAAAAAGGTACTATGGGGGCAGTAAGAGCCTTGGCCAGTATTCGAAAGCCAAGGGGTGACAGGTGCAAACCGTCTCTTGCGAAGCAACGCGGCTTGTCGAGCATGTCATCCCAGGCTGACAGACACTGGACCCCCTTTGAATGACACCAGAAACTTAGCCAATTGTTGAAATTGATCATTTTTTCTTTATACTGAGGTATCATTCTTGGTGAGGGCAGGATGCTACTCAGGGTCAGGGTCATACCCGCCTGGGCTACATGATCAGAGAGCTCTTCCATGTCTCTTTCCATGTAGTCCAGGGAGGTACGTCTCAGGTCATTCACACCAACATGAACAATGACAGAGTCATATTTGTACTTGTTCTGGAGTGACCTCAGTGCTTGTGTTATGTGGCGGATTCTGGCTCCCGACAGGCAGCTAACAGTAACCTTCTCTTTGTCCAGCCTAGTGAGTGGGACATCAGTGTGCCTGACTATTGAGTCACCTATTACTAGTGTGTTAGGTATGTTATTTCAACTTAAGGGCTGTGATTGTGCTGCACATTGATTTTATGTTTTATGTGTTGTCTGGTTTGTGATGGGAGGTGCAGGTTTTGTGGGTGTCTGCTTTGGAGCTCTCTGATGCTTTTGCAGGTTTTTATTTAGAGCCTCAGTATGATTTTGTGTATTTATGTGTATTTTTGCCAGTGCTGGTTTAGTAGGTCTGTGTGCAGCTGGAGGTGTGGTGTAAGTGTTAACCTTCTCCTCATGACTGTCTGTTCCATTCTTGGGTGGAGAGACCTTAGCGTCCAGTTTGTCTGTATAATTGCATCTCTCGCATATGTTAGTGTTTTGTGGTAGGAGGAGTGGGCTGTCTGTGTACATGAGGCAGTTGTAACATTCCCTCAGGATACCCGGATTCACCAGCTGGACTGGAGAGTACACCTGAAGTTGCCCTTTGGTCATGCCTGAATAGTAGGGTGAGCTGCTTAGTCGCTTGGTTGGTGAGGGATGGATAAAGAGCCTTGCCCTGCTGGGAAGTCAAGTGTCGGGGTATATTAGTGCTTGCTATTAGGTCTGAGCAAGTGCTGGACTGTAGGATGCTTTTTGAGTGCTTAGGTTGAGAGTTAGACTAGTTTCAAGTGAAAAACTGAAGAGGAGACTTAGTGGAGCCGGGAATAATTTAACCCTAGCTAACCAGTGCTGCCCGGCACACAAAACTGTGCAAACGCGGTTTTTAAACTACTAACTTCTGGGCTGGAACCACTCCTCCAGGGACAGATGGCTGCTCAAAGTTCACCTCTCTCACAGGTGAACAGAGAAGCTTCCCTCTGTCCAAGTAAGGTATGGGCAACTCAGAAACCTGTAACACATCCCAGAATTCAGCACTAGCCTGAAAACTGGACTATACTAGCTTAGAAAGGCGGGAAACAAGAAATTGTTTTGGAAAGAAAAATTTTTTTGAAATGAAAAGAGACATGGAGGCGCTCTCCAATCATGTAGCCCAGGCAGGTATGACCCTAGCCCTGAGTAGCATCCTGCCATCTCCCAGAAGGACAAAATGATTGACTTCAGCAATTGGCTAAGCTTCTGGTGCCCTTCTAAGGGAATCCAGTATCTGTATGCCTCATATGACATGATCGACAGACCACGCTGCTTTGCCAGAGATGGCCTGCACCTGTCACCCTTGGGATTCCGGATACTAGCAAAGGCTCTTGCCACCCCTATAGTGCCTTTTTTAGGCAAGGTTCAAATGACAAATTCACCACCGTAACAGGTACAAGCAAGCAAAATCTGAGGGTAATGTTACTCAGTGCTAGAAGTCTAAACCTCAAAATGCACTCACTCGAGGCACTCCTTAAAATGGAGAACATCGACATCTGTGCAGTGACAGAGACCTGGTTCAAAGCACCAGAGAGCACCCCTGCATTACCAGGCTATAATTCATACCACACCTTTTGGTCACCAAACCTAGACCGAAACACTAAAGGTGGAGGTGTGTCCATATTCATTAAGGATATCCACACCTCCAAGCTAGTTGCTCAGCATAATGCATCTGAGATTATCCAAGTTCAACTAACTCTGGGCAAAACCGCAATCCAGATTGCAGCTTGCTACAGACCCCCACCATGCCCCAGGATGCCCACTCCTCTTTTCTTGATACACTGGAAAATATTAAGGTACAACCCAACACCCTAATAATGGGTGATTTCAACTACCCACCATTAACTGGGAAAACTACTCGTGTACCAACTTTTTTGCTCAACGTTTTCTGGAATTCATCATTTCCAACAATTTGGATCAACTTATCCACACCCCCACTAGGGGCAGCAATGTCCTAGACCTGGTCATCACCAACATGGGCGACCGATGTTCCACACCAGAGGTCAGCTCTTCGTTGGTCAGATCCGACCACAAGCTAATCACCCTAGACATCCACATCCCGCTCCCACCCCCCATTAGGAAAACAACCGTAAAAAATTTCTCCAAAGCCAACTTCACGTTTCTTAACACAGAAGTGGCAAACTTCACGACACCCATGCAGATGGACAATAGAGGTACGACTGCTGAATCCTACACAAATGCACTTTATAAGCACTTACACGAGTGCATGGATCGTGCTATCCCTAACAGCGCCAAGATGCTATCCTCCAAAAAAAGGAAGCCAATCTGGTGGTCTTCTGCCATAAACAAACTCTACAACAGAAGAAAGAAACTGTTGCAAAAAAGAGTAAAATCCCACGAATGGAGGAACTCCCTGGTCAGCCTCAGTAAGAAGCTGAGATCCCTCATAAAATCCTGTAAAGCTAGTTATGAAAACTAAATCGCCAGTGATTCTAAAGACAACCACAAAGCATTCTATAGCTATGTCAAGAATCTCAATGGCAACACTCAGATCTGCTCTGAGTTACAGTGCAATGACACTAAATATACAGAACCAACTGATATTGCCAACATCCTGGCAGATAGGTTCATTGCTAACTTTACCCCCCCCCCCCAAGGGCCCATCTTTATACCGGAAGAATGCAAAGTTCCAGTAATCATGGCTGCACAGGTAAAAACCTCACTCTCCAAAGCCAAGAACACAGCATCCATGGGACCTGACAACATCCCAGGCTGCCTTCTACATGAACTACAGAATGAACTGGCACCCCACCTAAGTACCATGTTCAATCATAGCCTCACCTCAGGCTTTGTGCCCATTGAATGGCGCACTGCCACAGTTATCCCATTCCATAAAGGAGGGGGGCCACAACAGACCCCGGGAACTACCGCCCCATTAGCCTGATGAGCCTGGTCTGCAAGGCCATGGAACATATCATCGTGGAACTCATAAATAAAGACATTGGAGATCTCCAAACTCTGGACCTCACACAGTTCTGGTTTGTAAAAGGAAGATCATGTCTCCTAAACTTGATAGACTTCTTTGAAGCAGTCACCAAAGCCATAGATAAGGGTAAGGTGGCTCACACAGCCTATCTAGATCTCGCCAAGGTGTTTGACACCATCCCCCACTCTGGAATTATAGATAAACTCACTAAACTAGGTATAAATCCCTATGTCACAAGATGGCTTGCCAACTGGCTTACTGACAGAACCCACACTGTGAAAGTAGCAGACTCCAAATCAGACTTCAGACCAGTGACAAGTGGAGTACCACAGGGTTCAGTCCTGGGTCTTCTCCTGTTTGGTATCTACTTCTCGGAAGTACAGGCTAACACAGAAGATCTTTGGCTAACTTAATTCGCAGATGATTGCAAACTAGGAGCCATAATCAAAACTCCTAACAATGTGGGCATCCTACAAAAGGGCCTCACTGAGACATGCCTGGTGTCAAAGCCATGGTCTCAAGCTCAATGCCAAAATGTGCATTGTCATCCCCTTTGGTAAAAACTATGTACCCATGAACTACCACATAGGCGGTAGTCTACTTAACACCGAAAGTGTGATAAGAGACCTTGGGACACAGGTGGACAGTAATCTCTCCTTTGATGATCACATCGTCACAGTAGTCAGGAAATCCTTCTACACGGCACACCTCATCACAAAAGGTTTCTCATCCAGAAAAAAAAAGCTGTCGTTGTTCCCCTGTAATAATTACTCATTAGACCCATTATAGAGTACAACGCCCCTTTTGGTATGTACCTCACAAGACATCTACAACAACTGGAAAGGCCACAGAAATACCTCACAAAGAGGATTACTGACCTCAAACAGATGCCCTATGCAGACCGACTCAAAAAACTTCAGCTTTACTCCGTCGCATATCGCCTACTCAGAGGCGATCTCTGCCTAACATACAAAGCTATGTCAAACCCAGAGCTGTTGGACATGCTATACTTAAAGAAATCCCAATCCCTCCGAGCTACATGCTCTAGGGACCTAAACCTTGTCATCACAATAAACAGAACATGCTGGAGGGATAGATTCCTGCCCCAGAGTCTTCCCATATTCTGGAACAGACTACCTATCTATGTCAAACAGAGCTCCTCATTAGCACTCTTCAAGAATAATCTTGATGATTGGATGGGTAATAGGAAATTCACCCCACGGATCACTTCTGTGGTTCTATGTGACAGGGGCACAGGAAAATAATTTTCTTGGGTGGAGAAAGCCAGGGTACCTTTTTGGCTAGGCTTGTATAGGCCCTAGGGCCAATAGCTTAGTACCTACCTATGAACCTATGAAGCTAAATAACTGTTGCAGTCCTCCATTCTCATGGTACAAAACCCATTTTGAGACTGTAGCTGAAAAGTGACTCAAGCAGTCTTGATAGGTTGTTTTTCAAGCTGTTTGTAAGGCATCCTGAGATATTGTTGTGGTCCATTGAGGCTGTGCTTTTGGCTTTAGTGAGTGTCACCTGTACCTTTTCCTTTCTAATAGTTGGGGTATTATGCTAGTTGACATTTCATGTGGGGCGGCAAGGGGCGAGTGGGAGTGATGTTTGAGGTGAATTTGTCAGAGAGCAGATTCACTGTGTTGCTCTGCTTAGTGAAGGTGGCACCATTGACCACAAATTCAACAGACTGCTGTGTGCTGCCTTTGAGGTTATGAACATAGCTGTAGAAGGCCTTGTGGTTGTCTTTAGCCTTTGAGGCTGTCTTGACTCAGTTGGCCTTGCTGGATTTAATTAGTTCTCCTAGTTTCCTGCTTAGTTTAATCAGAGATCTCTTATCATCACAGGAGTTGCTCTTCCTGATTTCAGACTTGACCTTTTTCCTATTATTGTATATCCTGTTAAGGTTAGGATTCCAGCAGCATGGTTTGTTTTTGGAGTTTGTTTTGGGTTTCCTTATAGGAGGTACTGCTGCTTCTATACAGCCATTTACATGGTTGTACAGGGTCTCTATGAGCAATATTGCATAGGTTGTTCTGATCACGGGCTTAGCAGGGGCATTGAATTTTGACAAACTATCACTTAATAGGATGTAGTTTGCTTTGGAGTAGTTCAGAACCGTTGCAGGTTTTGCTGGGTTACTGAGTTGATTTTTATTTCAAAGGAGACAGTTTTGTGGTTTGACTTCACCACTGAAGATGTGAACAGCTCTCTCCCATATTGGTTAGTACCGGGCCCAGTATGTTTGAACCTCAGGTGTGTCTGCACACTATCTGATCAAGGGTATTTGTGTTAATGAAGTCCAGGAATTGTGCCTAGAGTTTGAGGCAGTGCATGTTTCACAGTCTATAGAGTGGTAGTTCATTCTCCCATGAATAAAGTATTTGGATTAATGGCGAGTATCTCTAGTAGGTCTAAGTATGAGCTATGGGTTTCTTGGGACATAGAGGGTGACCTGTAGTTTGCTGGGATATGATATGGGATTTTGTCTAGGGTGATGTACATTGTGGATAAACTCCAGAGGATCATCCTGTTTAACCAACTTAGAGGTATACTTATTGCTAATGTAGATCAACACTTCTCCACCTTTTGTCCCTCTCTGTGCAGTTGATGGTCTAAATTTATAGAAGGCACTGAAGCCTTGCACTGCCAGAGGACTTTCTACAGATTTAAACCATGTATCGGTAACAGCACAAATGTCTGTATTCCCCAGAGTGAGCAGAGCTTATAAGGTGTGGACTTTCTTGTTTAGGCTACTAGCATTGAGCGGTAGCAAATTTAGGTTTCGTTGGATTTATTTGCTATGTCAGTAGGTTTCTCAATTTGGCATTGCCTAAAAAGGGCAATAAGGGGGTAACAAAAGTTTTAGCCAATGTTTGGAAGCCTGGGAGGGAGACAGGTGCAGACCGTCCTTTGTGGAGCAACGTGATTTGTTAACTGTGTCCTCCCTTGCTGGCAAATTTTGAATCACCTCAAAAAGACACTGGAAACTAAGCCAATTATTGAAGTCAGTCATCTTTTGTTTGTACTGTAGCATCAGTCTTGGTAAAGGTAGAATGCTGCTCAATGCAAGGCACATACCTGCCTGAGACACATATTCAGAGAGAGTAATAATGTCTGTCTTCATATAGCCCAGGGATGTACATCTCAGGTCATTAATGCCCACATGGACTATGATGGAATCATACTGGTATCTCTGGTATAGTTACTTGAGTGCATGCATAACTTGGCAGATCCTGACTCCAGATAAGCAACTATCCGTTATCTTCTCCTTGTTCAGTCTGGTGAGTGGGGTAAATGTATGTCATACGATGGAGTCCCCTTTGGCAAGAGTCCTGGATAATGTGTTTGCTTGCCTTATAGGCTTTGCTGTTGGGACCCTACTGGGTGTATACTTATGTGTGAGGTGTGGTGTAGCTTTTGGTAAGTGCTTTAGTGAATGCAAAGACTAGGAGTTGCCATTTGTAGGCTTAGGAGATCTTTAAGGTTTGGGAAGATTGCATTTTAGTGTCTCAGCATACATTAGTCATTGTGTGTGTGTTCTTGACAATCTTGTTTGTATGTGCAATTGTATGTGCAATATTTACCTCCAGTGAAATTGTGCATGTGCATCTCATATACTGTGTTTGTTTCTTTGAGGATTAAATGATTGTCTGTGAACATGAGACAATTGCTACACTGTCTCAGGATGCCCACATCTACCAAGCTGGCTATGGAGACATTTGGAAATTGCATATCCATGTTGTCTGGACCTGTATTTGGGTGGCTACTGTAGGGTATAGACTGGGTTATATAGAGGTGTCCTGGGGTGGTCTGTGGCATTGGGCACTAGACTAGGTTTGATTGTGCTAAGATTTGATGGTAGTGCCGTTTAACATGCAAACTAACCGCTCTAGGCTTGTCTCTGTACAATGGCTTTATTTTATCCACACTGTTTTACAGGTTTCAGTTCTAAAGGAATTTTTATAGATAAAATTTACTCAAGAGTGTACTAGTTTCCTGCATGGGTTCTGCAGAGCAATAAGCCTGAGTGATGTAGGGACTGTTCTCCTGCTACAGCAGTACTCAGACATTGTGGACAAGGATCTCACTGTTAAAAACCACATGGAACTGTGGTGCTCCAAGGGTGTTGGTAATGCCAATTAGCTGTATGCTGTCCCTTGGAAATGGTGATGGCACCAGAATAGCACAATAGAGCAATTCTGTATCACTGTTCCACTTTATTTGGTCATAAAGAGGAAAACATGTTTGCCTTTTTTGACAGCATTTACCCGTTCACTTGTACGAATGTGTTAGGGCTTGTAGCATGACAGTGGATATATACTACATCATGTGTATTTGTGTGTTTGTAGTAGCATGGATACAGCTGCCTGAATCTGTCGGTCTGTGTGTATGCCTGGGAGAATGCTCTGTGGAATGTTTGCACAACTGGGTCTTCTCTGCATATCTGTATGTGAGTGTGTATGCGTGCAAGCTAGTGTGCACCCCTGTTTATGTGTGTGTGTGTGTGTGTGTGTGTGTGTGTGTGTGTGTGTGTGTGTGTGTGTGTGTGTGTGTGTGTGTTTGTGTCTGTGTGTGTGTGTGTGTGTCTCTGTCTACTACCTGGGAGGTTACTATAAGGGAAGTTCGCACAACTGTGCCTTCTTTGAATATATGTGTGCCTGCATGTGGGTTGGAAGCTGCCAGTACAACCGTGATGGATGAGCTGATAAGGGGAAGCACTGGCATGATCAGGTCTGATAGCACAGCGTTTGATTCAGAGATGTGGTAGTTAGCTGCTAATGAGATATTTTTCTGTATGTCTTTACCATGTTTCTGAAGTGGATAGTATCACCGTTGCACTAACCAGCAATCCTGTATTATCCAATTAGTGCTGGTGTTGATGATCTTTCTGCATCTTAGGGTTTACATGCTAAAATAAAGACTTTTTTTTTCATTTTTATTACAAAACTTTGTGACATTTAGGGAGATAAATGTATGATTATTTCATACATTATTTCTGTTTTAATTTCCTGTGTAATTCATGGAACTTGTACTGAAACATATCTGTTGAACTGTTTATACTTTTTAGTGTTTAATTATAGATCTGAAGTAGGTAACTTCATTTGATCATCAACCTGTGGGTATCTGATCCGACCTGGATCCAAGCTGGCAGCTTTCCAAGCTAGAGATCTGAGCTCCAAACTCCTCTCCCTTACCCATAATACCCTGCTACCTCCTTCCAATCCTCAGATCTCGTTTGCCGCGGCTTTGTCAAGCACAAGTTTCTTGCGCTCCTAGCGTTTAGGCGAGTTGTAAGTGTTTTTTGTCAAAATCTTCTAGTTTTTTGGTGTGTGTGGATAGTTTAATTTCTTAGTTTAAACTCCTGAGATTTACTGTTCCCTCGTAGTTTAAAGCCCAGTAGGCCCCCCGCTTTTCCCTTAGGTGTTTGTGTGGGCGCATGTGTGTTTTTTGTTAGAAGTCATGGCCGAGGCCCAAAAGGCCATCTTTTCTAAGTGCACTGAGTGTGGCCATAAGCTTTCCCCAGCAGATCACCACACTCAGTGCGTCCTCTGCCTGGGGGTACCGCATTTGTTATCGGGCTGCCAAATTTGCGCAGCCTTTAACCCCCGGGCCCTGAGGGATAGGAGGAATAAGCTGGTTCTGGCAGGTCTCCTACCCGTGGAGTCAGCTTCCTCCTCCTCTCCCTCGGTGGCTACAGCCACTGCTGCGGCTGCTCAGCCTGTTGTCCCCTCTCCCCTGGCCAGGACTCAACTTCCCACTTCTTCCCAGGGAGAGAGGGACTCTAAAAAAGAAAAGAGAGGAGAGAGAGAGAAAGGGAGAAAGAGAGAGAGGGAGAAAGAGAGGCACAGAAGCCACAAGCGGCGGGCCGACTTAACCCCCTCGGTCCCGCCTGCCAAGCTGCTCTCCTCACCCCAGAAGGTCTCCAGGCCTTCCTCCCCTCGGCTCCGTTCTCCACGCTTCTCACCGGAGCCGGAGGAGGAGGCCTGACCATCTTCAAGGTCGTTGCGGCGGCCCTCCCGGCCAGCTTTGGCAGCCTCCTCTAGGTCGACTCGTAGCCTCTTTGATGCTGATATGGACCGGATGATGTGTCGTTTTCTCCAAACCCAACTGCAGATGGGAGTGCTGCTGCCTCCCCCCCTCTGTGGGAGAGTTCAGCCCCACTTTTTGCCCCGATAGCTCCTTCTCCGATCCACTATCAGGTTTCGGAGCCTTCGGATCAGAGGAGTCTTGGAGTCAGGGAGTCGGCGCCGATGGTTATCGCTACCTCGACACAGGCCATGCCCTCGAGTTTGTCGGATCCTTTTTTGGATCTGAGCTCTCGAGGCCGAGAGCCGTGTGTCAGATCCGAGGGGGCCAGTGTGTCTTCGGCTCCATTTCAGTCAGAGCACACTTCCCTCTTGGGTCTGAGCGCTTCGGCTCTGACGTCGATCCCCATGCCGGATCCAAGGGTGTTAACCATGGAGCCCAGAGAGATTGTTTCACCCTTGGCTTTCAACGTGGTGGAGAGGGTCCTTTCGAGAGGTTCGAGACCCCCTGCTCTTTCTTCGGATTCCGTCCCCACTCCCTTGCAGCTGGGCTTGTCTTCCATCATCCAGTCCCAGGGATAGCCCGCGCTGATGCCCCACCCTGTTCCACTGGTGGAACACAACCCTGTTGGTGAGCCCTCCTTGGACAGTCCCACCGAGGAGGCCCCTCACAAACGTAAGTGTAAGAGGAGGCACTTGGACTCCCCTGAGTCCCTCACAGAGGACACCGATTTGGAGGAAGGGGAAGATTCCCATGGGTCACCCCCCCGAGGACATCTCCTTTAGAGACATTATGGAAATGCTTCGCCTAAAGGGGGGGTGGTCAGGCCAAAAACCTTCCTCGGACGAGTCAGTGTTCCTGGAGGCATTCGACGCAGGCCCATCTACCTCTTGGGTGTCCCCTCCGGCCGACCCCCTGGTTGACCTCATCACTACCAGGGCATGGAAGGAACCGGACACTGTAGAGCCAATCCCCAGGAGGCCGGATAGGATTCTTAGTACCCCTGTGGATAGGACGGCTTGGAGTAAGGGTTCCCCGGTAGATACCATGGTGGTGGCAGCAGCCACCAAGAAGGAACTTGCCCAGGATAGTTCCTCGATCCATCCCCCTGATAAGGAGTCCCGGACGATGGATCGTATCGGGAAGCGGATGTTTGCTTCAGCTACCTTTTCCACAAGGGCGCTGAATTATTTGGCCCATGTAATTAGACTTCAGCGGGATCTGGTGAAACAATACGCTGAGTCTCCCCCTGAGTCCATGTCGGCCGAGGACAAACGGACTTTCTCGGCTCGCATGGCCACTCTGAAATCTGTGTCATACACATCTATGCGGCTACTTTTCCATGCAACGGAGGGGGCCGCTAGAGCCAGCAGGTCTGGCATCACCTTAAGGCGCCACGCCTGACTCCGGTTTGTGACTTTGCGGAACCTTTCAAGGCGTCCTACGTGAATGCACCCTTCGATGGTTCTACCCTGTTTGGGAAGACCATCCGCGACACATTGGTTCAGAGTGAGAAAGATGGGAAGACACTGTCTGCCATTGGAGTCCACTTCTCGGCTCCTCAAAGGTCCTTTTCCAGGAACCAGAGAGGACAAAAGAAGATGTGGTTCCGGAAGTCTCAGCAGTCCCGTAACGCTCCAGACCCTTCATACTTCAGAGGCAGAGGGGGACAAGGTGGACGCTGGCCCAGAGGCAGAGGGGGGCCGAAAAATAACCTTTTTCTGACCGAACCACGCAGCAGCCCTGAGGGGTTGCCCGACTGCTCCTCTCTGGAGGCAGTCGGGGGGCATTTTTCGAAGCAGTTGGCCCAGTGGGAGTCCATCACAAAAGATCGCTGGGTGCTTCAAATAATATCCAGAGGTTACTCAATCCCTTTCATAAACCTGCCTCCTCAGTCGAGGCGCCTCCCCGATGTACCACCCATTCATAGGGAGGCTGCAGCTTTAGAGGTAAAAAAGCTGCTAGAAAAAAGAGCTATCCAGCACGTCCCCCCAGGCCATTCCGGATTAGGCAATTACTCCAGGTTCTTTTTGGTGCCAAAGAAGACGGGGGACTTAAGGCTAATCCTCGACCTTTCAGCAATGAACCTCTTCATTGCCAAGGAGAAATTCCGGATGGTCACGCTTCAATCCATTCTGCCCCTGCTGCAGGAGAAGGACTGGATGTGCTCCATAGACCTCAAGGATGCGTATTATAACATTCTCATGGACAGGTGATCCAGGAGGTTCCTCCGCTTTTGGCTAGGAGCCAGTCATTACCAGTTCAGGGTCCTACCCTTCGGCCTCACCACAGCCTCCAGGGTGTTCACCAAGGTCATGGCAGTTGTAGCGACCCACCTGAGACTTCAGGGAATACAGGTTTTTCCTTACCTAGACGACTGGCTCCTTACCGCCCCCACTAGGCATCTACTTTGCTTAGCCAGGGATTGCTTCCTACTTCTAGTGTCCCAATTGGGGATCACCATAAACTTCAGGAAGTCATCCCTTCAACCAGTTCAATTGTTGGAGTTCATAGGGGCCAGAATAGACATGCTTCAGACCAAGGCCTTCTTGACATCAGACAGACTTCGCAGTTTGACCTTACACGTTTTAGCCCTTCTTCAGTCATCTGCCCCGTCAGTGGAGTTAGTCCTGAGAGCTTTAGGGTCCATGGCAGTAGCATTCAATCTTGCGCCCTTAGCTCACTTGCACATGAGGGTTCTCCAGTGGACTTTGCAGGTTCAGTGGTCCATCCTTCACCACCCGTTGGACTTACCGATTCCTCTCAGCAGAGTTTGCAGAAATTCCCTCACGTGGTGGCTCCAATCCCGAGAGCTTCGGGAAGAACGACCATTTGTTATGCCGCAACCCCAAGCCACGGTGACCATGGACGCTTCTCGCCTTGGTGGGGGCATTACATGGGCAGAACTGTCCAAGGTATGTGGACTCAGACAGAGACCGTTCTGCATATCAATGTTCTGGAGATGAGAGCGGTGCTTCTAGCGTTGCAAGCCCTTCATGCCTTTCTCCCTCCAGGGACTATTGCGATTCAGTCAGACAACATGTCAATGGTCGGGTACATCAACAAACAGGGGGGGACCAGGTCTTACCCTCTTTGCTGAAAGGCCATGAGAGTTTGGGATCGGGCGATATCCACCAACTGTTTTCTGTTAGCAACACACATTCTGGGTCGGTCCAACATCCTAGCGGACAAACTGAGTTGAACTATCCTCTCACCTTACGAGTGGTCTCTGAATCCCTTAGTATCTCTTAGATCTTCCACAAGTGGGGTCAGCCTTGCTGCGATCTCTTCGCGTCACCTTCCAATGCAAAGTGCAGCGAGTTTTTCGCTCTAATTCCCCCTCCCGGGGAAAGCCCCAGAGATGCTCTAGTTCATGCTTGGCCACCCGGTCTTCCTTATGCTTATCATCCTCTTCCGTTGATAACAAAACTCTTACAGAAAGCTCGTCGGTTGGGGAACAAGATTATCCTCATAGCCCTATTCTGGCCTTGTCAAGCCTGGTTCCCGTGCCTATGGTCTCATTTTATAGCTCCTCTCTGGATCTTGGATCCCATCCTGGATCTGATATCCCATCCGAATCTGGTCGATCTTAAGCTCTCAGCTTGGTTGATCCAGTTCCATTAGTTGCTAGGACTCCCGGTATCTCGTCTGCAGTTAGAGCTATCCTGGTAGCGGTGCATAAGCCTTCTACCAGGAAGGTTTACGGTAGAAAATAGAAGCGGTTTTCCATTTGGGCATGTCATAGGAATTTGGACCCTTTCACTGCTCCCATCCCTGCAGGGCTCGATTTCCTATCTCATATTTTTCAGCAAGGGGCCAGTTCTTCTACTGTAGGTTCATAGGTTCATACTAGGCTATCTGCCCTAGGGCATTTATAAGCCTAGCCAGAGTGTGTTTGGCTTTCGCCACCCATTTTAAATGAATTTTGCTATGCCCTTTTTCGAGGTTAGTATACTGTGCCTCTGTCTAACAGTGACACAGAAGTGATACCCGGGGTAAACCTACGATCTCCCATCCACTCATCAAGATTCCTCTTGAAGACAGTCAATGAGGGACTCTGCCTAACCTGGACTGGGATTTTATTCCATAGTGAAGGGAGCCTATGGGTTATGAATCTGTCCCTCCAGCATGTCCTATTTATTTCAGTGCTGAGGTTCAAGTCTCTCGAGCACGTAGCTCGATGGGATTTGGATTTTCTGAGGTGCAGCATGTCCATTAATTCCGAGTTGGACATGGCTTTATACGTCAGGCACAGATCGTCTCTGAGCAGGCAGTATGCCACTGAGTAGAGCTGGAGTTTCTTTAACCGGGCAGCATATGGCATCTGTTTGAGCCCTTTGATCCTCTTGGTGAGGTACTTTTGGGGTCTTTCCATTTGCTGCAGGTGTCTGGTAAGGTACATCCCAAAAGGGGCATTGTACTCAATTATGGGCCTGATGAGGGATGAGTAAAGAGGCACAATGACCTCCCCTGATCTAGATGTGAATCCCTTAATGATTAGGTGGGCTATATAAAATGTTTTTCTAGCCACTTTGGCCACATGGTTTTCAAATGAGAGCTTGCTATCAACTTGGGTCCCCAGGTCCTAATTACTTCTTCTGTACTTAATGGATTACCACCTATGTGGTAATTTGTGGGCACTTTGTTTTTGCCAAAGGGGATGACTATACACTTTTTGGCATTTAGCTTGAGGCCATGGCTCTGACACCAGTTGTCTGTTTCTGTGAGGCCATTTTGTAGGATGTTTGTGTCGGCTGGAGAGTCGATTATAGTGCCTAGTTTGCAGTCATCTGCGAACTTGGTCAGCCACAGTCCTTCCATGTTGGCCTGTACGTCCGAGAAATATATACCAAACAAGAGAGGTCCCAGGACTGAGCCTTGTGGGACGCCACTTGTAACTGGTTTGGAGTCTGACATAGCTCCAGCAATTCTAACCATGTGGGTTCTGTCCTTGAGCCAGTTTGCCACCCATCTAGTGACATAGTGACATGGTTTATATTTAAGCTGGTGAGCTTATCTATAATGCCCGAGTGGGGTATTGTATTGAAGGCTTTTGCGAGGTCCAGGTAGGCTGTGTGGACCACCTTCCCCTCGTCAATGGCCTTGGTGACTGTTTCAAAGAAATCAACCAGGTTTAAGAGGCAGGATCTGCCCTTAACAAAGCCGAACTGGGTAGGATCCAGTGTCTGTAGGTCCCCAATATCTTTATTTATGAGGTCCATGATGATCCTTTCCATAGCTTTGCAGACCGAGCTTGTCAGGCTTATGGGGCGATAGTTTCCAGGATCCGTTGAGGCACCACATTTGTGGAGAGGGACCATTGTTGCTGTACGCCACTCTTTGGGTACATATCCTGTAGTAAGGCTGAGACTGAACAGTAGTTTTATGTTTGGGTTTAGCTCTTCTTGGAGTTCATGTAGGATGCAGCCCGGGACACTGTCTGGTCCCATTGATGCTGTGTTTTTTGCTTTGGAGAGAGCGGCTCTTACCTGAGCATCTGAGATGTCAGGGGGGCAGCACTCTGCTGGGATAGATATTTGCCCTTTTGGTGGGGGGGGGGGGTGTGGAGTTTGCACTGAACCTGTCAGCTAGGATGTTGGCAATGTCTGTGGGTTCGGTGTATTTTTTGTCATTTTGGACTAATTCTGAGCATATCTGGGAATTCCCACCCAGGTTCCTAACATAACTAAAGAAAGCCTTGTGATTATCCTTAGTGTCATGTGCAATTTTTCTCTCGAAGCTGGCCTTAGATGATTTTATGAGTGCCCGTAGTTTTTTGCTAATACTGATCAGATATGCCTTCCCTTTTTGGGATTTTGCTCTCTCATGTAGTAGCTTCCTCCTCCTATTGTATAGTTTGTTTATGGCTGGGGTCCACCAGACAGGACACCTGCCTTTGGAGGATTGGGTCTTGGTTTTATTTGGGATTGCATGATCCATGCATTCCTGAAGGTGTTCATAGAATGCGTTTATAAAGGATTCTGCGGTCTGGGTCGTATTTTCCACAGGCCCGGGGCTTTGAAGGATTCCACCTCGGTTTTGAGGAGTGTGAAATTTGCTTTAGAGAAGTTTTTCACTGTGGTTTTCTGGGCAGGGAGTGGGGTCGGGATGTGAATATCCAGTGAGATTAGTTTATGGTCTGATCTTACCAGTGAGGGATACACTTCTGGTCTGGAGCATAGAGCCCCCATGTTGGTGATGATCAGGTCCAGTATGTTTTCCCCTCTTGTGGGAGTGGCAACAAGTTGTTCCATAGCATTTGAGCTTATAAATTCTAGGAACCTTTGGGCTAGAGTAATGCTCCCAGTCTGTGTTTGGATAGTTGAAGTCGCCCAGTATAATGGTGTTTGGAGAGACCTTCATATTTTCCAGTGTTCTCAGGAAGGCCGAGTGGGGTTCCTGGGTTTGGGAGGGTGGTCTGTAGCAGGCTATAAACTGGAAGGCAGTTTTACCCACTGTTAGTTGCACATGGATAGTCTCTGATGCTTCGTGCTGTGCCACCAACCTGGAGGTGTGGGTATCTTTGACGAATATTGATACTCCCCCTCCTTTTGTGGTTCGGTCCAAGTTTTGGGGCCGAAAAGCATGGTATGAGGTATAACCTGGTAGTGCTGGGGTGCTCTCGGTAGCCTTGAACCAGGTTTCTGTTACTGCACAGATATCGATGTTCTCCATACTAAGGAGAGTTTCGAGTGCATGCATCTTGAGGTTTAGACTTCTGGCGTTGAGTAGCATTACTCTTAGTTTCTTATCCCTTGTGATACCTATGGAGGTGGGTTTGTCTTTGGGCCTTGCTTAAAAAAGGAACTATGGGGGTGGCAAGAGCCTTTGCCAATATCCGAAAGCCCAGGGGTGACAGGTGCAAGCCGTCCCTAGCGAAGCATCGTGGCTTGTCGAGCATGTCATCCCAGGCTGACAGGCATTGGATCCCCTTTGAATGACACCAATACTTTAGCCAGTTGTTGAAATTGATCATCTTGTCTTCATATTGTGGCATCATTCTTGGTGAGGGTAAGATGCTACTCAAGGTCAGAGTCATACCGGCCTGGGCTACATGCTCAGAGAGCTCCTCTATGTCTCTTTTCATGTAGTCCAGGGAGGTATGTCTCAGGTCATTCACACCAGCATGAACAATGACTGAGTCATATTTGTACTTGCCTTGGAGTGACCTGAGTGCTTGTGTTATGTGGCGGATTCTAGCGCCCGACAGGCAGCTCACCGTGACCTTCTCCTTGTTCAGCCTGGTGAGCGGGACGTCAGTGTGCCTGACGATAGAGTCACCTATTACAAGTGTATCAGGTGTGTTGTTTAGCCTTAAGGGCTGTGACTGTTCGGCACACTGGCTTTGTGAGCTATGTGTTGCATGTGTTTTGTTTTGGTGTAGCGGTTGCTTGGGTGTCTGCTTTGGAGGTCTCTGCTGCTTAGGCAGATTTTTATTTAGAGCCTTTGAGTATGTTTTTGTGTGTTTATGTGTTTGGTTTGCTGTCGTGGTAGGTCTATGTGAGACTGGAATTGTAGTGAGTGTGGTTTCCTTCTCCTCCTGGCTGGTTACGCCAGTACTGAGTTGAGAGAGCTTAGCCTCCAGTTTGGCTATATGGTTGCATCTCTCACATGTGTTGGAATTTGTTGGAAGGAGGAGAGGGTTGTCTGTGTACATGAGGCAGCTGTAACATTGCCTCAAGATTCCCAGATTCACCAACTGGACCGGAGAGGAGATTGACAACTGACCTTTGGACATGCTAGAATAGTATTGGGAATCCTTTATAATTGAAAAAAAGGGCCAATGGGGAACAAGGTACTCAAGGGGAGTTTGTGAGGGTGTAGTGCTTTTAATTTTTTAGTGCTGACTTATATAATTGCTTTAGTGAGCAAGTGCCAGGCTTTAGAGTAGGAATAGGGTGTTTATTATGAGAACTAGATCAGTTCTAAGGGAAAAAGTGAAGAGCAGACTTTGTGGAGCCGAGAATGGTTTAAACCCAATTAAGAGGAGCTGCCCGATGCTGCTATCGCAAAATCGCAAAGCCGCGCCAAAGCGGGTTTTATACAGGGGGACTTGAAAGAGCTAGAAATTGGCCAAAAAAGGCCAGTAGACTGCCAGATTCTTGTGCTGGGATAGATAGGCTGCTCTAAGCTCCCCACTGCCACTGGTGAACAAAGAAGCCTCCCTTTATCCAAGAAAGGAAATGGGCAACACAGGAACTTTCCAAAAGTCCAGAATACAGCAAAGCCTGTATTTGGACTACTCTAGGTCAGGAAAGACGGGAAACAAGGATAATTTTTTTTTTCTTTTTTGCAACAAACAGCAGGAAAATGCAATAAATATGTAACACAGGCTAGCGCACTTGAGTGTGTAGCCTCAACAGGTAAATGCAACAAACAGGACAAACTTTAAAAGTGCAGGTGCAAAAACAATAAACAGTTTAAAACAGTTCAAGAAGCAGAAATACTTGCAGTTTAGCTAGATCGGACAGTCGCCCAGGTAGTAGCAGGAAAAAAAAAAACACTTTTATCAGGTTAGCAGTCACTCTTTTAGCCTCTCTGCTGCTAGCACCACTCTGCAGGACCACGAGGAGCTTGGCTGAGTAGTAACAAGCACAAAAACCACGCCAAAATGGGTTTTATACAGGGGGACTTGAAAGAGCTAGAAATTGGCCCAAAACGGCCAATAGACTATCAGATTCTTGTGCTGGGAACAACCCACTCCTGTAAAGGTTCAAATGGCTGCCATCTCCCATTTTCAAATTGGAGACAATCTCAATCCCCTCACTTCCACCAAGATTTGTAAGACTTTCCTGAAAGGTACGTTTCTCTTGAGACCTCCTATTAGGAACTCCGTCCCTCCATGGGATCTAACTTTGGTCCTTCAGGCTCTGACTGGACCACCTTTTGAACCTGCAGCTTTTGTTGATTTGAAATTCTGGTTCTGGAAAACTGCCTTTTTGGTAGCTATTACCTCAGCTAGAAGGGTGTCGGAGTTTCAGGCCCTCTGTATTAAAGCCCCGTAGTTTGTTTTCCATAAGGACAGGGTCTCTCTCAGGACTAACCCATCTTTTCTACCTAAAGTGGCCTCCGAGGCGAACATCAATCAGTCCATTAATCTCCCAATTTTTCCCCTATCAAAACAAAGGGGAGTACAAACTTCATTTGTTAGATGTTCATAGACAGTTATGTTTTTATTTACACAGTACAGCTGCCATGTCTGATCAGCTTTTTGTTTCCTTTGCAAAACCCTTCTTGGGTAAGCCAGTGTCGAAGGTGACTCTGGCCAGATGGATTTCTATTTGCATTCTGCTCACATACAAACTATCTGGCCTGCCAGAGCCTATAGGGGTTCATGCTCATTCTACCCGCTCTATGGCTACATCTGCTGCATTCTGGTCGAGAGTTCCCTTGGATGACATTTGCTCTGCGGCTACTTGGGCATCCTCTCATACCTTTATCTCTCACTATAAATTGGATTTAGTGTCTATAGGAAGGGCGGCTTTTGGCTCTGCAGTGCTCCGGAATATCCTTCCTTAAGGACCTCCCAAGTTTTTTGGTAGCTGGGGACTCTGTCCCACAGGTCGATGATCAAATGAAGTTACCTACTTCAGATAAAGAAGATATGTACTCACCATAACGTTCCATCTGAGTAGGTAACTTCATTTGTCAGCAACCGACCCTCCCTCCTTCCCCCTAACCTGGTTCTTTGATTACCTGAATCCTAGGTTGTTTTTTCAGGTCATTTGTTAATCCTTAGGTTAGGATTCTTCAGGTTGTTGTTTTGTCGTTGTGAGGTTATATAGGTGGGCAAACATGATCTGAGGATTGGAAGGAGGTAGCAAGGTATTATGGGTAAGGGGGGAGGAGCTTGGAGCTCGGATCTCTAGCTTGGAAAGCTGCCGGCTCGGATCCAGGTCGAATCCGATACCCACAGGTTTCTGACAAATGAAGTTACCTAATCAGATGGAACGTTATGGTGAGTACATAACTTCTTTTTTTAATACTTTTTCTAAACTAAAACATTTTTCTATGCTTTTACTTTGCTTTCTTATCAAGAAAAGATTGCATTTAGTTTTGGATTTAGTTAATTTCTTCATAGAAGGGTGCCTCATATCTGTTATTCCTGACACAGACACCAAATAACATGCATGTTAACTAGTATGGATATGCAGTGTCTATGCACATGCAGGTCTATATTAGTTCAATGACAGACTTATTCAGCAAATACATCTTCATTGCTCACCAGTCGCCAAAATTAACTTCAGTGGACTGGGGAATTTTTCCATGGTTTGGAAACACCTGGCCATCTTCTCAACTTTGCCATTTTCCCCACTATAGTGTGATCTTGGAGTTGGTATGTATAGTTAGGGTGTTGTGGGGGGTGGGGTGGTGGATTAGATTTAGTGCTTTTTGTGTTCCGTACGTTTGGTGGGCTAGTGTTTCTGAACCGTAGGAAAAATTCCGCTGTTCATTGAAGTTAATTGCGGCTGGTAAGCGATGAAGATGTATTCTTTTGCTGAAGTAATATAGACCAGCACATGCACTGTCCAATGTGGGATGACCCTCCACATACTCTCATGTAATTATTCCAGATTTAAAGTCACTATTCCTGTTGAAGAAGAAGCAATGAAACGTAAAATTTTGTTGACATTATAACTAATTTCATGTTATCAGACTTCACTCATCACCCAATGCCTTTGTCTGAACAACTTTAAATTCAAATGATCAGACATCTCACTGTGTACTGGCTCAGTTAGTTATATTAAGTTATACATTTTAAAAACATGAATGAATTATGACAGCTTACAACCATCTCTTTCTGTAGTCTCTTTTATGTGGCCCTTCAATCGGTGTAAGCCATATTCAGCCACTTGTGGAACAACTGCCACAGAATGATAATGTTGGCCTTAGTATCCGTGTTCTTTGTGACACTAGACTTGGCAAATACGAGATGTGTGTGGACAAGCTCTTGGACCAATGCCCTCAGGCTGTTCTGCCATATGCCTACCATGAGATGAAGGAAGAAAAACAGGTATGTTTCTTGAACACAGTTTATTTAAGTCATTCAAATATGTTTGAACTGGACAATAAGACACTTGCTAAAGGACTGAGTTTTTCTGAAGGCTGTTCAATCTGATTATGTGCATTAAGTTGAGCTTTTGATAATTTTGTTTTGTGTAAGAAGTGTCACCCTGTACATCTTCCATGGAGGAAGACCCAAGACCCCCCCCCCCCCTCCCGCATCCATTTTTCTAACTAACTCGAAGTTCACAAAAGCTTGGGTAAGATTTAAACAGAATGATAAACGTTCCTTTTAGTTCTCTTTAGTTAGCTGGACCTGATCAAATCATCTCCAAGAAATCATCCGTCAGGTAAATAACTGACACTAATTTGAGGAAATCAGGTACCGATAAGCTTTTGTGTTAATTACTTTTCCTTAAAGGGTTTCATGAGAAATGCATTAGTTGCAGAATTAAATGGTGTAGTTGTGAAGTTGTACATTTAGATATCATTCTTGTGATATTATAAGATTGCAGAATTTTGTGATATGCTGCATGGTGAGAATTCAGTTTAGGCACAGCAGCACTTTTCCCTCTTTTTCTCGGACAACTGTCCCTTTCAGTGTTTGAGAAGATTTACAAATTAATTTGCATAAAAGTAACTTGTTGTTATCAGGTGTGGCATGACAATATCAGATTTTGAGAGGTTGTCTAGAATGGTTCAAATATTAGTTTAGTTTTCAGTGTTAATATGTATGGCCCTTCAGAAATTTGCAGTATCCACATTTCCTGAGGTTGCACACCCATCTGTTCCCTTTCAGCAACCCTGCACCTAAATTGAAGGTGTGCTCTTTGTAATGGTCCCCGTTTTTATTTTTCTTCACTGCAGTGCCCAAATTCCTTGCTAACAAAGTAAGAAATTAGTCAGGTTTGATGCTGGAAAAAGAGAGATGTAAGACTTCCAAACTAAGAGTGGAACTGTGGTCATGACAGAAGAATATTACCAGATCTGATTTCAAAGGCCTTCAGCAGTGGCTAACTTTTGGGATTTCTTTTGCCATTCTTAGCCTGTCAGTGCTTTTTTCTTTCATTCCTATTTTCAGATAATTGCCTTCTGGTGGTGTATTTCATGACTAGTAGAACAAGCTTAGCTAATGTGGTAATCATTTATTTTCTGTTGCTCTTGCAGTTTGACTCTTGATCATGAGTTTTTTTGTGGAAGACTCCTCATATTTACTCTCTAGGAAGCTAAAGTGTTTTAAATGTTCCATTGCTAGGTCACATGCTGGCATCTACACTAGATCTTTCTCTTTTGACTAGCTTAGTAGCCCAACTTCACCACTGTAGGTGCCAAATTGTCAGCCATGTGTCTCTCAATGGCAGAGGAAAGAGAAATTAGAGCTCATCCAAAGTTCAGTCAAGATGATGGTGACTGAGGTTGTCTGTTTCAGGATTCATCAGGAGTCCTTCCCTTGGTCACCATTATCCAAAGGTGAGGGATTTACAAAATAGACACTGGTTACTGTCTTCCCCACTTGAGTGCATCCTTGTGATGGCTTTGTCAGTTCTTTACTGTCAGTGAGTTGGCTTGCACCTGTCCTTGCCTGGTGATGAGATTCCTTGTGAGAGATGCACCCCTGGTAGCTACCTCAGAACTGCTAGCCAGGGAATTTGCACTAATTTTTCTACATTTCAGTGGCTGGAGTATGCCTTATCAGTTCTGCATCTGTGGAATGATCGACATGTTGAGTTCCCCCTAGGCAGACTGTATCATAGCAATTGGCACAGAGATCTTATCTACCAGACTTTCCCTCTAGTCTATTGAAGCTCTGTGGTGAAGGTTGAGGAAGTTTCATTGAGCCCTTCCATCCCCGCAGGGCCTGTTGGATGTGATATTGAATGTATGACAGCAGTTTGATTTCTGGTAGGCCCTGTCCTCACAAGTGAGAAAGGCACACCCTTAATGTTTGTGATTTTCTAATAGTGCCAGACTCATTACACACTTTCTCATTTACAGCACCACCTCTAGCAAATGTTTCCTGCATGCTGACATCATGCAGTGTGACCTGTGGTGCTTGCCTGTCTCATGTTTGACCCCATGCACATTGACAAAGTTCAGGTTCTCCTTCTAGAGACAGAATTAGGATTAATGGAGGTTATCTTCCATCTGAGCCCTGGAAAAGTGACTCCCAAGTATCCACAGGCCCTCATCTCTGAAATAGACAAGAAGAGTGAATCCTCCTGTCCCTATAGTCCTCCCTATTCCATTCTCCTGGTAGAATCTTGGGCTGAGATCATATATGGACCAGCCTGTAGAACTGTTGCCTTTGTCACAGAAATTCTTGAACAATTATCTGGATAGGAGGAGGAGGAGCCAATTCAGTGCCATGGTGTAGAGGTCTAAAGCCCTGACTATACCACAGGTGTCCCAAGTTCAGTTAGCTGCTCAGATACATTTAGCAGCTGGTCAAGGAGGATAGAACTGAATGGCCACTGCCAGCTTGCCCATTCTGTGGGGAGGGAGATGGCACTGATGTATTGTATAGGTGATGCTTAGCAATAAAGTTCCAAGCTGTCTGATCCTGCTATGCTGTTAGTGTGTTTTCACTATGCAGCCAAGGGAAATTGCCATTGGATATACAGTTCCTGTGTAGAGGCAGCGATTGTGGGCTCTGCGGAACTGCTGGGGTGGAGTTTGTGCTCTCAACACGAGAGGGTAGGCCACCCCTCAGGACCTGCAAGCTGGCCCACTTCCTACCAGCTGACTTTCCCTGGGGAATGGAGGGCCATTTAGGTTCCTGGGCAGGAATGAATGAGTCACAGGGTTTTCACCTAGCTCAGTAATACCTGGCTCCCATTCCACTGGCACAAATGGGCAAATTGGATAAAGGTAGAGAAACCATCAGGCAAGGTACTGTGGGAGGGAGCAGAAAGAAACAAGGGGGGCAAAATGAAAAAAAGTAGTAGAAGCCTGGGGTCAAAGCATGTCTGGAACCTGTCTTCAGGAGTACTGTTTTTGCAGACTGGAAGTATCCAGACTGTAGTATGTCTGCTCCCAAGAAGACAGATGCCCCAGCAGTGTGGAGTGGTGTTTTGGCTAAGCATTTTACTATGGCTGTTATGTGACCACTTTTATCCAACATTCTTCATAAAAAAATGGTAACTTTTGATTTAATAAGGAGTTTAAAGCTTTGGACAGGGTGGGCAGAAGGCTGCTTAAGAACATTGGGGTAAGTGCTTTCTGTTAACCTTCCAAGATGCAGACCACCAAAGCAGAAAAGACAGCAGAGAAGCTGGCAGTGTTCCTGGTTCACTAAGTAATCTTGTAGTAGATGTCTGTTCTAGCCATTGTCTTAACGTTATAGCAAGGGTTACAGGCTGTAGTATATGCCTTTGTAAGACAATGTCTCCTCCTGTAAGGATGAGCTCAGACAGGTCATTTTGAACATTTCTTTCCTGGGGGAAGCCGTTTATTTTGGTAGGCCTTCTCTCTCAGGATCTGACTGAGTATCTCTAAAAGAAGAAACAAGTATTGACCAATGTAGAGAGTCTTTGTGACACTCCACAACCTCCTCTGCTTCTTCTTTGTTTTTCTAGTCCCCCAGTTATAATATAGCCCTGACTACCTCACCATCCTCGATGTAAGTTTATAGAGAGTGCCTCTTATGCCCGGTGGTTACATTCTTGACAAGATTCATTACTGCCCATGAAACGGTAAATGTTCTTCGTGTTTCACTGTTGCAGTCATCAGATTTGGGTTATCCCTGCCAGGGTAATCCTCAGTCGGCCCAAATACCAGAGGCTTAGTATTTCTGCGATGGTTGCCATCACTCCAGGACTGATGTCAGGTCATGAGTGGTATAAAATAAGACAGCCAATGCCATTACATCAGTCTTTCTTGCCAAGGAGCCCAAAGCAGAAGCAGTCCGCATGAGTGCCGGTCGGCCGCTACCTGAGTTTTCTGTTTCCGAGTTGAAGTTGAAGTCTTGTAAAGCTAAGTACCCATTGAGGATCCTTTTTTCTTGCTCTAACCGATGTAAGAAAAAGTTAACAATAGTCTCACCTGTGGAAAGCAAATACCACACTGAGACTTTCATTCTTACTGCGTCACTTGCTTAGGCCCAGACCACGACGTCCCCCACTATCGCTTTTGTGCTTTGCTCAACGCCAGAACTATACGTCATCAGGCCCTTATTGTAGCTACATATTTCGTTCTCAGTCCTCGAATTCCAATATGGCTTTGGTAAGCCATCCGACAGCAAATCTTCCGAAAAAACGTAAGGATAAAGACAAAAACAGACCGCACATTTCCAAAACTGCCGACAATGCTTCCGTTAGGCTAGTTGTCAGTTCTCCTGTCCTCAGTGAGGTGTTTTTACATCCTCTGATGCCCGCTTCTGTGGATTCGCAGGCCAATACAGAGACCCTTTTGGAGTCTGGTATGCAGTGAGACTCTTCATCGACTAAGGATCCTGTGGATGTCTCTACCTTGGATGGGTCCAGAGCTGCTGAGCAGGCACCGGCTTCCAAGGAAGTACTTCGCACTACCGATTCTCGGCACAGACTGATGACTTCATTTGCATCTACCATTGTTTTGAAAACTACCGAGTTTCTAAGGCCCAGGGTACGATCCACACCCAAAAAATGACGACCCAAGCTCAGGCACTTGCTTCCTTGCCTCAGTTTCAAATGCTTAAAATGGCAGAAGACCTTATAATGCTTATCAGGGGAAGCCAGGCTACCCCTTCCAAAAGAAAAAGAGATTTGTCCCCAGTAGTTTTATCTGAACAGGAGTCCGATGACTCTGATGCATCTGAATATGAAGATATGCAACCCCTCTCTGCTTATGAGGATTCTGATGCAGAGGAATCCATCCCTTCAGCCTCTCCACCAGAGGACTTTTCATTTGGGGAAACCCTACATATCTTAAGGGAGCATTTCCAATGGGAATGTCAGGACTACCCTCAGTCAAAAAAGAGACAGAGGGAATTCTTAGATCTTCCACAGCACAGACCTAGGCCATTCTTCCTGTCCTGGATGTTGTTGATCATGTTTTTATGGAATCCAGTTTGACCCCTGACACCCTCCCTCCTGCTCCCAGAAAACCTGACAGGTACTATAGAGTCCCTGACTCTCACAAATTTCTTTTCAAAAATCCTACTGCTGACCCCGAGGTTATCTCTCAAGGACCTAAAGGAATTAAAGCAACTTCTGCTAAGAATCCCACCCCTTCAGATAGGCATTCCCGAACATTAGAAAGATGGGGTAAAAATGTATACACCTCTGCTACTCTTGCTATTAGAGCACTAAATTGTCAGTTCCATATGCTGAAATATCAGCAACATACCATGGAACTCTTCAAACAAAAAATATCTTCTTTTCCTGTTTGTGCAGAAAATAAAGAGTTAGAAGAGTTAATGCCTTCTGCAAGTCAGGTAACTAAGCACACCTTATAATGTGGTTTTGATGCCCTAGAAGCATCTTGCAGGGCAGCAGTCACTGGTTCTGTCCTTAGAAGGCATGCTTGGCTTAAGGAACAGCCCTTGCCAGACCATGTCAAATCCAAATTATTAGACACACCCTTGCACAAAGACAACTTATTTGGCACCAAGGCAGAAGAGGTCTTAAAAAAGATGGAAGAAAAAGCTAAATCTATGCAGACAGTTAAAGACTTCTTGCAGGTCCAGCCACCGAGGTTCAATAGGCATTGCCCCTCCAAGCACTGGTCCTTTCCTGCACCCTCCAGGTCAGCTCAGCCCAAACCCTGGGGAAGCAGGCCTCCCAGACAACAGCCCCAGGGAATGCAGAGATCTAAGCAATGGAGTTCCTCCTCTTCAAAACCAGGGAGTGCTAAGCCACCCCCTCATGGTAAGAACTCGCATTGACTTTACACTTCCACCCCTCTCTCCTTCCACACAAGCACCTGGGACACCATTACCAATGACCACTGGGTCCTCAACATAGTGTCCCAGGGATGCAAATTTTACTTCCACACTCTACCAACCCCAAAAGGATTCCCAGATCTTCCCCCAAACCAGTGAGCAGAGGCCAAAAAGCAAGTCCTTTCACTGCTCTCTGAGGGCAATAGAGCATGTTCCTGCAGAACAGACAGGCCAAGGTTTCTACTCCAGACTCTTCCTGGTACCCAGAAAAGAGGGCGCATGGTGCCCCATCCTCGAGCTATCCATTCTAAATAGCTTTCTGGTGATACCAAAATTCAAAATGGTCACTCTCCAGCAACTCCTACCTATGCTGTCCAAGGATGCTTGGTTAGTCACCCTAGACCTAAAAGAGGCCTACCTACACATCCCCAAGAGGAATCATGCAGGAAATACCTACGTTTTAGGGCAGGATCACTGCACTTTCAGTTTTCTGCACTTCTCTTTGGCTTATCCACTGCTCCCAGAGTTTTCACAAAACGTCTGGCTCCCGCCATTGCTTTTTGTAGACAAAGAAATATTCAAATTTACCCATACTTAGATGACTGCCTGATTCAGGCAGACAGTCAAGAAAAGCTGCTAAAGCACCTGACCTTTGTAAAGGACCTACTGACCTCCCTTGGGTAAACTATCAACGAACAGAAATCCAAACTAGTACCCACACAAAAAATTGTGTTCCTGGGAGCAAGCCTGGACACAGCATCCCAGATGGCATTCCTTACACCAGAAAAACAAGCCTACCTGACACCCTACTTCTCTTAACTAGCCACCAGACCCCAGTTATCTGCAAGGAAAATCCTCCAAGCTCTGGGTTCATGGATACTTGTATTCTACTCATTCCATATGCCAGACTGCATATGAGGAAACTACAATGGTATCTAAAAGCCTTTGGTGTCAGCACTCCCAAGACCTGGAAACTCTTATACCAATGATACCTTGTTTAAAGAAAGATTTTCTTTGGTGGGCAGCAGCATGCTGCCACAACAATGGACTTCCCTTTTCACAACCCCAAGCCACCCAGACCCTCACCACAGATGCATCAAACTATGCCTGGGGTGCACACCTGGATGGCAGGTGCATTCAGGGCCAATGGAGCCCAAATCAAATACATCTGCACATCAACCAAAAAGAGATGTTAGCTGTTCAGCACGCTCTGACAGCCTTCAGACCCCTACTCTCCCAGGGCCTCTACTGATCAAAACAGACAACACCACTGTGATATGGTATATCAACACGCTGGGAGGGACTCACTTGTACCCTCTGTGCAGGCTCGCCATGACCCTTTGGCACACGGCCTCAGCCTTGCAACTACACCTGTTAGCACAATTTCTGCCAGGCTCTCTAAACTCTCTGGCAGACAACTTAAGCAGAAATCTTCTGGACCTACACGAGTGGCAGCTAGACCAAAGAACCTTCACCGTTGTAACCCAGAAATGGGGCACCCCGAAGGTTGACCTCTTTGCCTCCCACTCCAACCATCAGCTCAGCAAATTCTGGACCAGGGAACCTCACAGCAAGGCCTGGAAAGTTGATGCGCTATCCTTCCAGTGGGTCAGCCTCTCGGTCTATGAATTTCCCCCTCTACCACTCATTTCAAGGGTACTGCTCAAAATAAGGGAGGAAAAACTAAGGACAGTCCTGATTACCCCAGAAAGGCCAAGCCAGCAGTGGTATCCATTGCTGCACAACCTGTCAACCCTGCCACCATGGCATCTCCCTCAGATCCCAACACTCCTGACCCAGAGGAATGATGAATTCATGCATCCCCAATTGCAGACCCTCATCCTGGCAGCCTGGATTATTCCCTGACCACTTCACAAGCTGTCAGTCTAAGCAAATAAGTTCTAGATGTGATACATGAGGCCAGATGCCCTAGCACTAGAAAGTCTTATGCTGACAAGTGGAAAAGATTTCGCACCTGGATCCAGGCTAAGAGAGCCAGAATGGCACAGCCCTCCCTACCTCTCATCCTGGACTACCTGGCTGACCTACTACACAGGGGTCTGTCCTTCTCTTCTATTAAAATTCATGCCTCTGCCATCTCTGCTCATTTCAGCACAGAGCCACCTCTTTTCTCCCACCCTGTCATCAAACAGTTCCTAAGAGGGGCTAACAACTTGAGGCCACCCAGAAGAGCACCTATCCCAGCTTGGGACCTAAACTTTGTGTGGGAAAAGCTCACCCTGCCCCCCTTTGAACCAGCAGGTTCAACAGAGTTAAAGTTTCTCTCTTGGAAGACAGCCTTGCTTCTGGCCATCACTTCAGCTAGAAGAGTATCTGAGCTACAAGCACTTATTTTCCATGCTGACAGGGTCTCCCTCAGGACAAACCCATCATTCATGCCAAAAGTGGTGTCTAGTGTGGCTCTCAACCAATCCATTGATTTACCCACCTTTTTCTCTATCTCACAAAACAAGCGGAAATGGATTCTGCACTCTCTAGATGTGCACAGACAGCTCAGATTCTACCTAGACAGAACTAAATCATTTAGAAAGACTGATCAATTGTTAGTCAGCTTTGCTGCAGGAGCAGAGGGTAAGGCCATATCCAAACAAACCATTTCCAAATGGACAGCACACTGCATCTATTTCTGCTACAAGCAGCACAGCAGCACGGGAAACCTTCCCCCAAGGGGGTCAGGACACATTCTACCAGAGCAGCCTCCACCTCTGCAGCTTTCCTGAGAGGGGTCCCCACCAGGGACATCCTGGAGGCTGCAACATGGACACCTGTTCATACCTTCACCAAGTATTACCACCTGCCTATCTTCTCCAAATCCAGGACAGGCTTTGCTACCGCAGTCTTGCAGGCCATCCTAGCCAGCCCCCAGTCTTCTTGATTGCCTCCACCCTTTTCTTCAGCTTTGGGAATCAACCCAAATGTGATGACTACAGCAGTGAAACACGAAGAAAATAGTACAGTTGTGTGCACTTACCATAAATGTATATGTTCGAGTGTATTCACTGTTGCAGTCCTGGTTTCCCTCCCTCCATCCCCCTTGTCTCTCTCTCATTTTCTCACTTTCTCTCTCTCTCTCTCCTTTCAAGGAATTTTTGATATTTACTTTCTACTGGTGGTGTTCTTCCAGCATAACCTAGCTCCCTCTTGGGGGCTTTTGACAGTTAGGGCAAGAAAAACTGATGTAATGGCGTTGGCTGCCTTATTTTATACCACTGACGACCTGATGTCAGTCCTGGAGCGACGGCAACCGACACAGAAATACTAAGCCTCTGGTATTTGGGCCAACTGAGGGCTACCCTGGCAGGGATAACCCAAATGTGATGACTGCAACAGTGAATACACTCGAACATCTACATTTATGGTAAGTGTACACAAATGTACTTTGTTAGTTTTCCCCAGCTTGGAAAACCATCACCAGTGACCTGTAGTTTTTTTGTATGGTCAGTGACAGCCACATGTTAGATCTACCCAAAGAAGGAGATCCACTCAAATATTCTCTGCAGTGTTTAGCAGATTTGCTTATCTCAGACCAGCTGAGAGAAGAGGACATCTGGTTACTGTCAAGCACCTCTATACTAGGTGTTCATTTCTTTTTTCACCTGGGGGGCATGTCAAATGATGAAGCAGATGATGCTATGGCAGCACGAGTTAAGGTCTGGAGTTGTTTGTTCTCTAGGTGTTAGCCTTAAGAGAATGAAGTTTACTTGGAATAGTTTTATGGATGAATGCCTGACAGATGGGACAAAGTTTTACGTCATACTCAAGTCAAAACAAAACAAGCAACTCAAGGGAAAAACTTTATAAGGAATGTGATGCCAACAGTCACACTTTCCTTTTTACTTCAAAACATAAGTAAATTTTCTAACAAAAAGTTATTAAATAGAGGAAGGATTCCCAACAGGGAGCTTATCTGCTTGAGCCTCTGCGCTGAAGCTGACCGTAGCAGATAGGTAGATGTGACAGTGACAAACGTCTGCATACATGGACTAATAGCAAGAAAGTTCTGAGTTTTTGACATATCCTTATATCCGTCTTGAAGCATCAATCTGCTAATGCTAAGGATGTAGGTAGAGGGCACAAGAAAGGAACCTGAGCTCTGTGGACTTTCTGGATATCTTAGCAAATGAATCCCATTTTCAAGACATACTTCAACAGTGAGCTATTCGAGCATCTACTATTAATGTAAGTTACCTGCACAACTGTACTTTCTTCAAGCATTGTTTGATTTTGTTGTTTCATTGCAAGGCACCATAAGATAAACATAAAACATTCTGTGTTAAGAATATCCTAGATTGAATTGATCTCTTAATAGTGCTGCCTTTTCTGACTCTGAGTACATCACTAATATACTTGCAGATAAATTCATTTCCATCTTTCCCCCTTCATGATTCTTCCCTCCCTTATTTCCTTTTAAACTCATTCATTCGTAGTCTCTTCACTTGACAAATGCCTATAGCCTGGTGGATGACTGTTAAAGAGTGCCAAAAGACCACAACAGCAGGGAACAATATCTACAGACAACAGGCAGGAACCACTCAAATAAGCACAGAAACTTTCTTATTACAGCCTTCAGGGAGTATAAAAATACTAATAGCAAGCACAGTATATATACACACCCACCATAACTCTCAACCTCTTAGAGCAAAAAATCTGGACAAAGCCTAAAACGATGGGGGACAAATAGGGGCAGATTTTAAATACTGCTCTTCCTTTTTAATTTTTCTAACATGTTCCTGTAGTCTAGTTTTAAACCTCCTTTTACTCTCCCCTATAAGCCACATAGACATTGTAAAGCATAAGTAACTCCCTCAGTCTCACAGCTATATACCTCTGAAGGATAAAAAGGAACCCTATTAATATGTGAAAATGTTCTAACAACATAACCACACACAACAATAACCATAAGGCTATGTTCCCATAACGCTAAGAGAAAAATAAAGAGTTGCAGTGGGTACAGAAAAACAATTGTGGACTAGAATTTCCCGCAAATTTCTGCCTCTCCTGTACGACACCCCAGGATGGGGAGAAAGTATGCCTCCTAAATCCTTAAATTTAAACAAAATATTCCAGTAATATTTCACTAAATCCACCATAACATAACTCAAAACACTATATGTAGCAACAAAATATATTTTTTCTTCTGCCACCCCTTCCCCTGGTAGACAAAAAGCAGCCCTATTGTACAAGGAAAGGGTTGACAGCCCTATTGTATAACATTTTGTTCAGCATCATAATTCTAATCCTGGTGGTCTAAAAGCCACTATTTTAGAGAAAGTGTTAGTCATCTTTTATTCAGAAAATGTGTATAAGAAAAAGGTATTATACAAGGAAGCTATTTTTATTTTGAAGTTTGGTACGTTATACCCCTCGGGTCTTAACTTAATGGTAACTGAAGGCTACTGATTTAGTTCTGTGTGTATTTTTATTGGTTGATTGTTTTATGGTCTTACTGGTGGGTGTATATATACTGTGCTTGCTATTAGCATTTTTATACTTCTTGAAGGCTGTAGCTGAGATACTAGAGTGATAAGAAAGTTTCTGTACTTATTTGAGTGGTTCCTGTCTGTTGCCTCTGACTGTTAAGAGCGCACCTGCACAAGGGTGGTCGTAGCACTTACTGGTAACATATATTAAGTAACAGAGCATGTTATGGGACTCATAAATAGTGACATTGGCATCCTCCAATCCCTTGATCCACATCAGTTTGGCTTTGTGAAAGGTGGGTCCTGCCTACTGAATCTGGTAGACTGAGGCTCTGGATAATGGCCAAGCAGTACATAGTGTGTATTTGGATCTTGCTAAAGGATTCATGATTATTTATTGAATGGTGTTTGTCCAACAGAGAATACAGCAAAAAAAAAAAAAAAAATGTATATAACATTTTTTCCAGGAGGGTAAGTCCCCCCCCTGCAACCCCTGTCTTGGGGGGGATGAGATCCCCCACACTCCCCTAACTTTTATATATATATATGTATATATATGTATATATATATATATATATATATATATATATATATATATATACATATATATATATACACCCCTGTTAAAATGCCAGGTTTCAATTGGAAAACAAACAGATATGTTAGGGGAAAAATATAAAAAGTAAAAAACGTACAATAAGTGGTTGTATAAGTGTGCACACCCTTAAACTAATACTTTGTTAAAGCACCTTTTCATTTAATTACAGCATTCAGTCTTCTTGGGTAGGAGTCATCAGCGTGGTACATCTTGACTTGACAATATTTGCCCACTCTTCCATGCAAAAGTGCACCAAATCTGTCAGATTGCGAGGGTATCTCTTGTGCACAGCCCTCTTCAGGTTTCCCCACAGATTTTCTATTGGATTTAGGTCTGGGCTATGGCTGGGCCATTCCAGAACTTTAATTTTCTTCTGGTGAAGCCGTTCTTTTGATTTAGATGTATGCTTGGGGTCATTGTCATGTTGAAAGGCGAAATTCCTCTTCATCTTCAGCTTTGTAGCAGACGCCTGAAGGTTTGGGGCCAAAAGTGACTGGTATCTGGAACTGTTCCCTCCACCTTGACTAAGGCTCCAGTTCCAACTGATGAAAAGCAACCCCAAAGCATGATACTGCCACCACCATGCTTCACCGTGGGGATGGTGTTCTTTTGGTGATGCAAAGTGTTGTTTTTGCGCCAAACATACCTTTTGATATTGTGGCCAAAAAGTTTAACCTTGGTCTCATCAAACCATAACACATTTTCCCACATGATTTTGGGAGACTTGATCTATTGTTTTGCAAATTTTAGCCGTGCCTGGATATTTTTCGGCTTCCGACTTGCAACCCTACCCCATAGTCCAG
The DNA here is from genome assembly GCF_019279795.1 of Protopterus annectens. Taxonomy (NCBI): domain Eukaryota; kingdom Metazoa; phylum Chordata; order Ceratodontiformes; family Protopteridae; genus Protopterus; species Protopterus annectens. Next base: position 839,135,208 of record NC_056734.1, on the reverse strand, counting down.
ATATATGGAGAATACAGGAGATTGTTGTCACATGTAATACACAACCAGTACTTGCTAGAATTTCCTGCAACTCCTTCATTGATACTGTAGGTCTCTTGGCAGCCTCCCTGATCAGTTTTCGTATTATCTTTTCATCAGTTTTGGAAGGACGTCCAGTTCTTTGCAATGTCACTGTTGTCCCAGATTTTCTCCACTTTTTGATGAATGTCTTCACTGTGTTCCATGGTATAACCAATGTTGTGGAATTTTTTTTTTTTTTTTGTACCCTTTTCCTGATTGATTCCTTTCAACAATGAGATCCCTTTGATGCTTTGTAAGCTGTCTGCGAACCATGGATGTTAAGTTGTCTATCTCGCCTTCATTCTTGCTGGTTGGGTTCAGAGCCGATCCTTGGCTCCGACTTGGCCATCTTCAAAAGCTCGAGATCTGCATACTGGCTCGAGGCCACCCCATATCCCATGATGCCTGGCGCTAGATATCCAGATCTCATTTGCCGCCTCTGCTGTGAGGTTGTTTTACTGGCTCAGGTCGTATATTTTCATTACTTTATCTGTTTTTGATAAAAATTATTAGGTTTAGTGTAGATTGTTAATCGTAGTTACAACCTTTTTCAGTGTATCCTTGTTGTACCTATAATTCTTTCTTGAATCCTTCCCCATCCCTTCAGAAAACTCGTTTTAGTTAGAGAGTTTTCCCCTCCCCCTTTCTTCTCATAGGTAGCCATTTAAATTAGAGGCTAACCTTTTCCTTTTTCTTTAAAAAAAAAAAATCTTTTAATAACATTTACCTAGTTTACTTTTATTTGGCTTGTAGGTAAAATATTGTTAGTATTCTTTGACTGTTTTTTGGGTGTGGTAACTTTAGTGTGTGTGGTAGTTATTATATCCTAATTTTTGTGTATTGTTCTTGGTGTTCCAATTTTTTTTCAGGGATGTCCAAGAATACTAAGGTGTCTGGATTCAAGAACATGCTGTGTCAGAAGATGTCTGACAGATGGGTCCCTTTCCTTGTGTTCATTCTGGGCGCCATGCACCTGCAAGACTCTTGTTCGGTTTGCCATGCTTTCAGCCCAAGAGTCCAGCAGGAGCGTAAAAATAAGCTAATCCTACGGGGTTTAATTAAGCAGGATTCACCGGCTAAGGCCCAGTCCGTGAAGTCTTCTAAGCCACCTAAATCTTCGGCTCCTAGTTCGGAGCCATCGATGGGTGAAGCTGTTCCTTCGGCCTCGGTTCCGTCTGGAACTGATCTACCTGCCTCCCAGTCGGTTCCGACTCACACTTCGGAGCCGTCGGGGAGTCGAAAGAGATCTAGGTCTCCCTCCCTGGAGTTGATACGCTCGGCTCCGAGGTCTCCTCTGCTCCAGTCAGAGCACAGTCATCGGTCCCACTCTTCTCGGTCCTCAAGTCTTTCAGATCACGACGTGGAGAGAGTGGTCAGTAGGTTGTTGAAATCGCAGGCCCTAGCAAAAATGTTGTCCAGCCCCCCTCATCAGGTGTCGGCTCCGTCCATGTCTGCAGTTATTCCTCCTCCGACTCTTCCTTTGAGCTCGGAGCCGGAGTTCGTTGGGGTTCGAGTCGTGGAACCGTCAGCACTGATACCTTCTCCTTTGGTTCCGTCGTCGGCTCCGATCACTTCCTTGGTACCGTCCTTGGAAGGGTCTGGGCGCCGAGACTCCCTCGTCGGCTCCGAGGGGGCAAGTGGCATCGGACCCTTGTCCGACCCCGTTCTCCCCCTCGGAGCTTCGGCGCAGGTGAGCTCGGCTCCTACATCGGCTTTGGAGCCGTCCCCCCTTGGTGCGGAGAGGGATTCCGATCTCTTCAGAACCGGAGCCTTCTCGGCATTCGAGCAGGGATGCCTTTGAGGTCGTGAGGAGTGTGCTGGCCCTTGAGTCAGCCCCACGATCATCCCCATCGGCTCCTCCCACTATGGTGCCTGCGTCTGCCTCTGCCCCTCCTCCAGACCCCAAGCATGGGGAACCAACGCTGCAGGGCACCCCCTTGGGTGTATCTTCCTCTTCCGAGGCCTCCCCTGATCATTCAGAGGAGCCACCTCGTAAGAGGAAATGCAAGAGGAAGCATGTTGACTCCCCTGAGTCTGTCACATCAGATACCGACTTATAGGATTCGGAAGGGTCCCCGAGATCCCCCTCTGAAGATGTCCCCTTCTCAGACATCCTTGAGATGCTTAGGCAGAGGGGGAACTGGACCACCCTAAGCCCTTCCGAGGATGAGTCGGTATTCCTGGATGCATTTGGATCCCGACCCTCCACCTCCTGGGTGTCTCCGCCTTTCGACCCACTGATTTCTGTGGTGGCTCGGAAGGCGTGGTCAGCTCCAGACACAGTGGAACCAACCCCCAGAAGACCTACTAAATTTATAACTGCACCACAGGATAAATGTTTTTTGACCAAAGGTGTTCCCATTGATGCCATGGTGGTAGCGGTGGCCACAAAGAAGGAGTTGGCTGAAACGTCTTCATCTGTCCATCCCCCTAACAAGGAGTCCAGGACGATGGACAGATGTGGGAAGTGAATGTTCTCTTCAGCGACCTTTTCCATGAGGTCTCTGAATTATTTGTACCACTTTACCCATCTTCAAAGGGATCTTCTTAAAGAGCTTGGAGATACCCTCCAAGATCAATCAGCTGAGGGGGCCCAGGCTAAGGCAGCCTCCCAGCTGGCGACTCTTAATTCAGTGGTGAACTCCTACATGAGGCTCATTTCTTGTGCAGCCGATGGTGCGAGTAGAGCCGCAGGCACAGGCGTTGCCCTTAGGAGGTACACATGAATGCGGCTATGTAATTTTGCGGAGCCCTTCAGAGCGTTTTTCACCAATACCCCCTTTGATGGCTCCGCTCTCTTCGGATCACAGGTGAAGGGCACCCTAACCAGGTGTGAACAAGAAGGCAAGACTCTCTCTGCCGTGGGAGTCCGTTTTTTCACTCCTTCCAGACCATATCCCAAGGGTCAGTAGAGTGAAAAGATGTGGTTCCGGAAATCCCAGGGAGCCTTGCTGGACACACGTGGTGAGTTCCCATCCAGGGGCAGAGGAGGGAACAATAAGAGACACCGCCCTCGTGGCAGAGGGGGTCCGCAAAATTAGGGCAGCAGAGAATCCTTCTATGAGAAGCCCTTCCAGCATCCCTGAAGGGTTGCCTGACTGCCCACCTCTGGAGGCAGTCAGGGGAAGATTATCGCTGTACCCAAGAGCCTGGCAAGACATAACACAAGACAAATGGGTACAGTCGGTTATATCCGGAGGCTACAGAATTCCCTTTGTTCGCACTCCCTTAGTATTAAGCAAGTCCCTTCCAGATGTTCCACCCAATGTAAGGGATCAAGCATTTCAAGAAATTTCAGAACTGCTAAGAAAAAGGGCCATCCAGCAAGTCCCAGCAGACCAGCTAGGATCCGGAATTTACTCAAGGTTCTTTTTGGTACCAAAAAAGACAGGGGACTGGAGACCCATTCTGGATCTCAGCAGACTGAATAGGTCTGTAAAAAGAACGAAGTTTCGGATGGTCACGCTACAGTCCATTTTCCCCTTTGTGGGTCAGGACAATTGGATGTGCTCAATAGATCTTCAGGATGCATACTACCATGTCAAAATGGACTGATGCTCCTGAAGATTCCTTCGCTTCCGGTTGGGAGCCAGCCATTGTCAGTTCAGAGCTCTGCCCTTTGTTCTCACCACAGCCACCAGGGTGTTCACCAAATGTATGGCAGTAGTTACCGCTCACCTGAGACGGCAAGGATTCCAGGTGTTTCCATATCTAGACGACTGGCTCCTCACCGCTACCACCAGGCATCACCTTCTACGAGCCAGAGACTACACCATCGAGACTTGCTCCAGACTAGGTATCTCAATAAATTTCAAAAAGTCTGCATTGTCGCCCTGACAGTCTATCACCTTTATAGGCGCAAATTTAAATACAAAAGACATGTCAACGAGCCTTCCACCAGACAGGGTATTAGTGATCCGCCAACATGTACAGGTCTTATTAGCATGCAAAAGAGTTCAAGCCAGGTTCGTCCTCCAAACTGTGGGTCTCATGGCAGCAGCGATCATACTTGTTCCTCTTGCTCGTTTTCACATGAGGATTCTCCAATGGCTGCTTTTCACCCAATGGTCCTTCCAGCAGCTTCCCATGTCTCACATGATTATGATCACAGAAGCATGCAAAAAGCACCTTGCGTGGTGGATGGTCTCCACATCAGTGCCCCGGGGCAGACCATTTGTACTTCCCCCTCCAGTTTCTACGGTTACCACGGACGCCTTCCTGATCGGGTGGGGGGCATTATCAGGGCAGGACAGTCCAAGGCACCTGGCAACCTCATGAGTACCACCTGCATATAAATGTCTTGGAGATGAGGGCCGTGCTTTTAGCGTTGCAAGCTCTTCAGGACTCTCTTCCTACCGGGACCATTGCAATTCAAACGGACAATATGTTAGTAGTGTGGTACATCAACAAGCAGGGCAGAACCAAGTCCTACCCCCTATGTCGAGAAGCACTCAGACTCTGGCAGTGGGCGATCTCTTCCCAACGGTTTCTGATCGCAACGCACATCTCTGGGAATTCCAACGTCATAGCAGACAGGCTGAACAGAGCAATTCTCATGCCTCACGAGTGGTCTCTGAATCAAGTAGTTGCGGACCAAATATTCCGCAAATGGGGCCAACCTTGCTGCGATCTTTTTGCCACCACCTTCAACAGCAAGTGCAGCAATTTCTTCTCTCTCCTTCCACTTCCCGGACATTCCCCCAGAGACGCTGTAGTCCACGATTGGCCTCAGGGACTTCTTTATGCATTCCCTCCATTTCCCCTAATTCCGAAACTAATACAGAAAGCTACCATATTGGGCTGCAGAATGATCCTCATTGCTCCTTACTGGCCTTGACAAATATGGTTCCTGTTCCTGCATCATCATCTTCTCGAGCAGCCTTGGACTCTGGACCTAGTTCCAGACCTTCTGATCCATCAATCGAGCGGGCTGCACCAATCCCTGAATCTCTCCAGCTCACTGCTTGGTTGCTCCACTTCCAACCTTAGCCAGGCTTCCAGATATCTCCCCCTCTGTGCGCGAAATTATTTTATCATCGCACAAGTCTACGACTAGAAAAACTTACGCTAGTAATTGGAAACGTTTTTCTTCCTGGGCAGAGGCTAAGAGTATAGACCCCTTTTCAGCTCCTATACACCACATTTTGGAATTTCTTGCAGAACTCTTTCATTCTGGGTCCGCTTCTGCTACAATTAGAGTTCAGTTAGCTGCAATTTCAAATTTTCACATAGGCTTGTCGGGAAATAATATCATGTCTCATAAGCTATGTAAAGCCTTTCTCAAAGGAACCACTCTGCTCAGGCCTTCAGTGAGAGATCCTCCATCTCCGTGGCATCTAAATTTGATTTTAGCTTCTCTAATTTTGCCCCCCTTTGAACCTGCAGCATCTTGTTCCTTAAAGCTTTTATCTTGGAAAACCCTCTTTGTGGTAGCCATTACTTCAGCCAGAAGAGTTTCGGAACTTCAGGCCCTTTGTACCCGTCCTCCGTACCTAGTGTTCCACAATGACAGTGTTGCTCTCAGGACTAATCCTTCCTTCCTTCCTAAGGTCCCTTCAGAGAATAACTTGAATCAGTCCATAGACCTTCCTGTGTTTTTTTCCTAACCACTCCAACAGGGTGTAATACAAATCGCATCATTTAGATGTTCACAGGCAACTGCGTTTTTATTTGCATAGAACTAAGGATATCAGGAAATCGGACCAACTTTTCCTTTCTTATGCTGAGGATAAACAAGGTCTTCCAGTCTCGAAAGTAACCTTGTCCAGGTGGTTGACTTTTATCATCACATTTATCTATCAACTGAGGAGTAAAGAATTACCTGTTAAACCAAAAGGTCACTCCACTAGAGCTTTAGCCACTTCTGTGGCCTTTCAGGCTAGGTTGCCCATGGAATCTATTTGTGCTGCGGCTACATGGGCCAACCCACATACTTTCATTTCACATTACAAGTTGGATGTGGTTTCTAGGAGCAGAGCTGATTTTGGTTCCACTGTTCTGAAGAGTGTGTTCCGATGAGCCACCCAGGATTTTAGGTGCTAGGGATGCTGTCCCAACCAGCAAGAATGAAGGCGAGATAGACAACTTAACATAAAGAAGTTATGTACCTACCATAACGTTCCATGTTAGTTGTCTTCTTCTCGCCTTCTTTCTTGCGTCCCATCCTCCATCCCCCTATCCTTGTAGACCGAGAAGAGTTACTTATGTTTTTTTTTTTCACTGGCTGAGTCTTCTCTGGCTGTTCCTTTCTGTCTAGTAGCCTCTCTGGTAGGTTTTATATATTCCAGGATAGGATCCTTTCCTTATCATGTCTGAAGTTAGATTTACCAAACAAGATCTGGGTATCTAGCGCCAGGCATCATGGGATATGGGGTGGCCTCGAGTCAGTATGCAGCTTTCAAGCCTTTGAAGATGGCCGAGTCGGAGCCGAGGATCGGCTCTGATCCCCAACCAGCAAGAAAGAAGGCAAGAAGAAGACAACTAACATGGAACATTATGGTAGGTACGTAACTTCTTTTTTTTGCTGAAGCAGGCAACTGAGTAAATGTCAGGAAAATCCTACTAGGACAGCTGAACTTTATTTGGGGTTAATCAGAGTCTCTTTAATTGATGGCAGGTGTGTACCCAAGAAGACTGAATGTTGCAATTAAATCAAAAGTTGCTCCATCAAAGTATTAGTTTAAGGGTGTGCAGACTTATGCAACCAGCTTATTGTATGTTTTTTATTTTTTATATTTTTTTCCCCAAACAGATTTGTTTGTTTTCCAGCTGAATTGTACAGATTATAGGTCACATTAAAGGTGGGAAAAGTTTTGAAATGATTTATTGTGGTCTCATTTTTTTATATCACAAAAACCTGGCATTTTTAACAGGGGTGTGTAAACTTTCTATATCCAATGTATATATATATATATATATATAAGTGTGTGTGTGTGTGTATATATATATTTATATATATATATATATGCATATATATATATATATATATATATATATATATATATGTGTGTGTGTGTGTGTGTGTGTGTGTGTGTGTATATATATATATATATATATATATATATATATATATATATATATATATATATATATATATATATATATAATATATGTATATGTATATAGTATATATATATATATATATATATATATATATATATATATATATATAAGTGTGTGTGTGTGTGTGTATATATATATATATATATATATATATATATATATATATATATATATATATATATATATATATATATATATATATATATACCTGGCTTTGTCGAAATCCCACATCATCAAGTTGCAGTTCAATAAGATCACACAATATAAAAGGGTAAGTAACCTGTTGTGTGAGACCTTGAACTTGTATTGTATTTCCTATTTCCCATCCACTCATCAAGATTTTTCTTGAAGAGTGCTAATGAGGAACTTTGCTTGACATAGACGGGTAGCTTGTTCCAGAGTATAGGAAGTCTGTGGGACAGGAATCTATCCCTCCAGCATGTCCTGTTTATTGTGGTGACAAGGTTTAGGTCCCTAGAGCGTGTAGCTCGGAGAGATTGGGATTTCTTAAGGTGTAGCATGTCCAACAGCTCTAGGTTTAACATAGCTTTATATGTTAGGCAGAGATCTCCTCGGAGTAGGCGATATGCTACAGACTAAAGCTGGAGTTTTTTGAGATGGTCGGTGTAGGGCATCTGTTTGAGGTCAGTAATCTTCTTTATGAGGTACTTCTGGGGCCTTTCCAGCTGCTGCAGATGTCTTGTGAGGTACATTCCAAAAGGGGCATTGTACTCTATAATGGGTCTAATGAGTGCCGAGTAGAGGGGAACAATGACCTCTTTTTTCCTGGATGAGAACCTTTTTATGATGAGGTGTGCCACATATATGTGATTATCAAAGGAGAAACTACTGTCCTTCTGGGTCCCACGGTCTCTTATCACACATTTGGCATTAAGTAGACTGCCGTTTATGTGATAGTTCATGGGTACAGAATTTTTACCAAAGGGGATAACAGTGCACTTTTTGGCATTGAGCTTGAGGCCATGCCTCTGACACCAGGCATCTGTCTCAGTGAGGCCCTTCTGTAGGATGTTCACATCATTTGGGAACTTGACTATGACTCCTAGTTTGCAGTCATCTGCAAACTTCGTTAGCCAGAGGCCTTCTTTGTTAGCTTGTACATGTTCTTCGTGTTTCACTGTTGCAGTCATTACATTTGGGTGATCTGCTTGCAGGTTGCCCTCAGTCAGCCTGATTAACATAGTCTTGGGTCCTGCGTCGGTTGCTGTCCCTTCTTCCATGACATCAGGTCGTCAGGGGTATAAAACATGCAGCCGATGCCATTACATCAGTCTTCCTTGCGCGGTGCCTGATGCAGAAGCAGTTCGCAAGTGCCGGTCAGCCGACTCCTGAAATTTATGTTTTCGAGTTTCAGAAAAGAAGTCTTCAACTAAAAGCTAAGTACCCCGTTGGGAAAACTTTTTCTTGCTCGTTTCCGATGTCAGTAACAGTTAACAATTGCATTACTTGTGGAAAGCAAATACCTCATAAAGATTTTCATTCGTACTGTATTCCTTGCTTAGGCCCTGACCACGATGTACCTTGCTGTCAGTTTTGTGCTTTATTTAATCAGTGCCCTATCCATCATCGGTATATTTTGCCTCTAAATATTTCGGTTCTCAGTTTAATTATCCAGAAATGTCATCGGTTAGCCATCTTACTGCTGGGATTCTGAAAAAATGCAAAGATAAAGATAGAGACAAACTGCTGACGACGCTTCTCCTAAGCCATTCGCCGGTACTCAGTGAGGCGCTTTTGCAGCCCCTGATACCCGCTACATCTGATTCGAAGGCTTCTACTGAGACCCATTCAGGCCTATGGACTTGCATATTAAATCAATGCCTCCTTCATTACTAAGGCCTAAATCTCGATCCATGTCTAAAAAACCGACCCCCAGGCCACATGCTCAGGCCTCTATGCCTAAAAACAAATGATAAAAATGGCTGAAGATCTAATAACTCTAATCAGGGGTAGCCACTCCCCCTTCTAAGAGGCCTAGGGTGAGCTTGATTATGAATCTTCTGATCAGGATTGTGTTTTTTCTGACTCTTCTGATCACCTGGATTTGTCCTTACCTACTTATGAAGATTCTGATGCAGAGGACTCTATTCCCTCTGCTTCCCCTCGTGAGAATTTTTCTTTTGAGGAAACCTTACATATTCTAAGGGAGCATTTTCACTGGGAAAGCCAGGAATTTTCTGATTCAAAAAAGAGGCTTAGGGATTTCCTTCTCCTACCTCAGTATAGGCCTTTGGCTATTCCTCCTGTACTGGACATTGTTGATGAAGCTTTCTTGGAATCCAGTTTGGCCCCTGATTCTCTTCCTCCTGCTCCCAGTAAACCTGGCAGATACTGCAGGTCTCTGAGTCCCACAAGTTCCTTTTCGAAAATCCTATTGCAGATCCAGAGACTATTTCACAGGGGCCCAAGGGCATTAATGCTTCTACTGCTAAAAATCCTAACCCTTCTGATAGAGACTCCAGGGCGCTGGATAGATGGGGTAAAAAGGTTTATACTTCAGCAACCTTGGCAATTAGATCTTTAAACTGCCAATTTCATATGTTAAAATATCAGCAACATGTTATTGGGCTGCTTAAACAGAAAATGATGTTGATTCCTGACTGTATGGAAAATAAAGACTTACAGGATGTAATGCATTCTGCTGAACAAGTTGGAAAACATACTTTGCAATGTGGTTTTGATTCTTTAGAGGCCTCTTGCAGGGCTGCTGTTACTGGATCTGTGCTTAGAAGGCATGCTTGGCTTAAGGAGCAATCTTTTCCTGATCATGTTAAAGCTAAATTGTTGGATGCTCCTTTAAATCAAGACCACCTGTTTGGCAACAAGGCTGAAGAAGTTCTTAAAAAGATGGAAGATAAAGCTAAATCTATGTAAACTGTTAAAGATTTTTTATAAGTTCAACTTCCTAGATTTAGTAGGCACTGGCCTTCTAAGAATTGGTCCTTTCCAGCCCCTTCCAGGTCTTCTCAAGCCAAACCCAGACACAGCAAAAACCTCAGGTTTCAGTCCCAGGGGACTCACAGAACTAAGCAGTGGGGGTCCTCCACTTCCAAGTCTGGGAATAACAAGACACCCCCCTATGGTAAACTGTCTCAGTGACTTCCTTTTAAAATTTCCAAGCACTTATCTTCTGACTGCCCCTTTGGGGGGAAAGATTGCTCTTCATGCAAAGAACTGGGAACTCATTACCCAGGACAAATGGGTTTTAAATATAGTGTCCCAGGGATACAGATTTCACTTCCACACGTTGCCAACACCAAGTGGGTGGTCGGACCTACCCACAAATCAGTGGGCAGAGGCTCAAAAACAAGTACTTTCTCTCTTAAGCATGGGAGCTATTCAGCTGGTACCAGAAGAGGAAATGGGACAAGGTTTCTACTCCAGACTTTTCCTGGTACCCAGAAAAGACAAATCGTGGCGTCCAGTCCTGGACGTGTCTACTCTAAACACCTTTCTGGAGATTCCAAAATTCAAGAGGCTGACTCTTCACCAATTACTTCATATGCTAGGCAAAGACATCTGGTTGGCAACACTAGATTTAAAAGAAGCATACCTGCACATCCCAGTCCGGGAATCTTGCAGAAGATACCTACGCTTCAAAGCAGGCTACACGCACTATCGGTTCTCTGCACTGCCCTTTGGCATTTTGCAGGCAAAGAAGTATTCAAATATACCCATACCTGGATGATTGTCTAATTCAGGCAGAAAGCCAGGACATACTTTTGAATCATCTGGCGTTTGTAAAAAGGGTTCTAACTTGTCTGGGGTACAAATAAACAGAAAAAGCACCAAAATCCAGGGACTGTGTCACAAACAGTTTAATAACAAAGCACGAACAAAGCACAGTAACGCTGAATAATGCTGAAATATTCCTCAACACGTTTTCATCCTTAACGTCATCAGATAAAGTCACATAAGTGAACTCATCTAATATATACCAAATGTTCAGTAAAACACATCCAATAAAAAAACAGATCCAATCATACAATTAAATTTTAAAACAATACAAGCACCACTGTGATAAAATGTTATATATAAAATTTGTAAAATGTTTTGTAATTAATAACCTCTTTGATATTTAATAAACCATAAAACTTAAATTTATATAATAGCTGACCTCAATTTTAAAACTGGAACAAGGGAAATCATTTAATTTAAACCAGGTGTTCTGTTGGCTTCTAGTATAATTTGCCAGTAAAGTTCTCTGTATTCCACCAATGTTTCCCAGTTCCCACCTCTAGGATCAACTAACACACTTTCAAGAACAAAGAATTTAAATGTAGCAGATTTACATAAATTGGTATGTTTATATAGTGCATTATTTTCTCTTTTTGTCCTGATGTCATAAAGATGCTCGTAAATTCTTTGTTTGAGTATTCTTTCACTTTTCCCAACATAAAATGAGTCACATTTTGTGCAGGTGGCTAAGTATATAATACCCTTTGTGTTGCAGTTAACAAAAGAACCTAATATTAATTTCTTTTGTCTACTTGGTAAATATGTTGACTCTCCAATAGTGAGATGTGTACAATAACTACACCTTCCACATTTAAACAATCCTACTTTTCTCCTAGTACCATTTTCAAATATTCTGTCATGTGTACCCTTCTCCATTAAGTTCTTGATATTAGCACCTCTCTTATAAATAATTTTTAGTTCATTATCGAAAATGTAATTTAGGTCAGATAATCTAGCAAAGTTTTTCCCTTCTTTATCAATAACTTTTTTAGCTAATCCTGATTGTCCATCATAGGTTGTAATAATACCTGTTTCATACTTAGTGCCACTGTTTTCATTGTTTGCCTCAAAATTTGTACAGGTTTCACCTTTACCTAAAATAGGTGCAAACTTACCTCCTCTTTCATTAGACACCTCATTACATAACTGGTCAAACAGTTCTCCCGGATAGCCTCTATTTAAAAATAAACTTTTCAAATATCTGCATTCCATATCGAAAGTACTATCATCTGAAGTCATTCTACTAAGACGAACTAATTGACCTTTCAACACACTTCTCTTTTGATAACTTGGATGTGAACTGGTAAAATGTAGATATGAGTTCGAGAAAGTATCTTTCCTATAAATTTTCGACTCAAAACCATCTTTCATCTTAATAATATTTACATCCAGATAATTTAACATTTGATTATCTAATTTGTACGTAAATTTTAAAAAATCAGTTGTACCATTCAAAAATTCAATAAATGAAATAAAATCAAACTCATTGCCTTTCCATAAAAAACATAAATCATCTAAAAACCTACCATAAAAGGTCCAAAATGTTTTAAAAGCAGAAGTTGTTAAATATGTATTTTCCCAATGTGACATAATAATATTGGCATAAGTAGATAGCAACTCCCTTGATTTGTTTAAAATATTCCCCTTCAAAAAAATATAAAATTGTTTTTTAATACTACCTCCATTAGAACCAAAACTGTTCTAAAATCATTGTGTGTGATTCCTGTAAATCCTGTTAATACTTCTTCGAACCACTCAAGGCCTATATCATGGGGAATGCTAGTAAATAAATCAACCACATCTAAGGGAGCAAATGCCAAGTCTTCGGAAAAAAGCTTTTATCCAATTTTTTCAGAAGGTCCCAGGAATCCTGTAATATGTATGTACTATTCATAAGTACCTTCTTCACCTTTGTATCAACGAACTTAGCTAATGGAGCTGTGATAGAACCTTCAGCGGATACTATAGGTCTTAAAGGTCGATCTGCAATATTTTTATGCACCTTAGGTATGCTAAAAATAAAAGGAACTTTTGGTTTTTCAACATGCAAAAAATTATATGCTTCTAAATCAATCAACCCATCCATTAATAGGTCATTCAATATCACATTTATTTTTTTATATGCCACATTAATAGATACCCTTGTATATTTTGTGGAATCACTTAAAATCTCTTGCATTTTACCCTCATATGTTATGTGATCCATAAGCACCACACCCCCACCTTTATCAGGTTTCATAACCCTTAAGTTCTTATTTTTACTAACTGATTTTAGTGTTTCTTGCTCCACCAAAGATACATTTGACTGTACCTTGTATTCCAATAGTGTCTTCCTTAATTCATTCTCCAAAACTAACTCAAAATTTTTTAACTGTGGGTGAAGCGGTGGGTTGAAGATACTCTTACGAACTAACTTGTCTTCACAAGCTGTCCTCTTAACTCCATTAAAAAATATTTCAAAGTTCTTTTTTCTAATAAATAACTTAATATCCACTAAAAGTTTAAAAATATTGGTTCTTTGCTTGGGTATAAATCCAAAACCTTTTGAAAATAAATCAAAGAAAGGTTTCGTCACAGTGATACTAGAATAATTAAAAATGTTAAAATCATTCAATGTCCACTTACATCCATCATTAAATATAACATCATTTAATTTTTCCACCTCATTTGTTTCCTTCCCTGGGGCCCCCATTCCCTCACTTGATAGTTTTTTGAACTGTAATCTATTGGGTCTTTGTGCATCAGTCTCTCAGACCTTCTAAACGGTGGAAATTCTGAAACCTCAAAATCGTTGTCATCAAATACTGGTGTCTCCTTTTCACTTATACTGTATGTTCCAAATCTTTTCCCAAATACTCTAGGCTTAAGATAATGTGTTTTGGTTTTGTACTCATTCACATCTCTTTCTATTTTACCCAATTTCCTGTTTTGAACTTCCAAGCATTTACCTTCCACATCTTTTAGTAATTTGTAATATTTTTTTCTTATGTTCATCTACAGTAAACATTAAATCATGAATAATATCTTTGTTAAGATGTTCAACCTGATTGAACCTTTTCTCCATTTCACATTCATTATTTAATATAATGGCTCTCATTATCTCAAAACCACAATTATCAAAGGCAGAAATCAGTTGTTGATGAAATGCTGACCCTTCAACAACACTGTTCGGATATTTGCAAACTCTAAGACCCTTAGGTACAATTTTTAACTCGAGACAGTGTTTCAGGTAAGCATTGTCCATTTCAAGCATTTTATATTTATACAAAGCGTAATCAAAATCTTCCAACATTTGTATATAAGTTCTAGCAACAGTTTTGTTAAAGTTCCTTTTCCCAAATTCGAATTTGACATTGAGAATATCTCTCAACTGTTGCACAGTACCTCTTTGAGACCCAGCAATATTCCCAGAATTCGAAAAGTTAGTTGTATTTTCCGTTTCAGGTGTAACTCCAGCTCCCTGATTTAAAGTCTCTCCACAGACAGTGATGTGTGGGAATCCATCTAGGCTCCCTGTTTCAACGATGTTTGAACTATTTGTGTCACTAACTTCTTCGCAATCGCGTCCGCGCCTTCCTTCATGTGAAGCAGAATGCCTTGCTGCTTCCTGATTTCCTGGTACAGAAAGCGTAGATAACAATGTAACCACCGATTGGCTAACCGGCGTTAGCAAACCTACCAACTGAGTCTGGGGTACACCATAACCAAAAAGAAATCACATCTGGTACCCTGTCAACAAATTATATTCCTGGGAGCAAGCTTGAATACAACTTCCCAGATGGCTTACCAGAAAAGCAAATTCATTTGACATCCTACTTCAGACAAGTGGCCATAAAAACCCTGCTATCTGCAAGACAAATACTGCAAGCCTTGGGGTTCATGGCCTCCTGCATTCTTCTAATTCCATATGCAAGACTGCATATGAGGAAACTACAGTGGTATCTAAAAAAACCTATGGAGTCAACATTCTCACAGCCTAGAAACAATGATTCCTGTCATACCTTGCCTATGCCTAGAGTTCCTTTGGTGGGCAGAGGCCTGCCACCAAAACAAGGGACTACCTTTCACACCACCCCCTGACACCCAAACCCTAACAACAGATGCATCAGACTATGCATGGGAGGCTCACCTGGCAGGGAAGTGCATTCAGGCCAAATGGAACCCAAGTCAAATGCACCTGCATATCAATCAAAAAGAAATGTTAGCTGTACAGAATGCTCTGACAGCCTTCAAGGACTACATTCTTCCAGGACAACCAATGGTAAAGACGGACAACACCACGGTTATGTGGTACGTAAACAAGCAGGGGGGTACACATTCTTACCCCCTCCGCAAACTAGCCATGGCATTGTGGAACACAACCTTGAGCTACCAAGTGCACCTACAAGCTCAATTCCTGCCAGGAAAATTAAATACACTGGCAGATGTACTATGCAGAAACCTCATGGATCCACACGACTGGAAACTGGAAATAAGGATTTTCAACATGCTGACAAGCGAATGGGGGAGCCCAGATATAAACCTTTTTGCCTCCACCCAGAACTACCAATTGGACAAATGTTGCACAAGGACTCCCCACAACAAGCCTGGAAAGTGGATGCTCTGTCCTTCAGCTGGAAAAGCCTATCAGTCTATGCCTTACCCCCCACTCCCTCTGCTCGCCACAGTACTACTAAAAGTCAAACAGGACAAACCAAGGATGATTTTGATTGCTCCAGACTGGCCGCGCCAACACTGGTACCCCCTCCTGTGCAGTGTGTCACGATTATCTCCATGGCACCTGCCTCAGACTCCTTCCCTGCTGTCTCAGCAGGAGAACCAGATTCTGCACCCTTAGCTTCCAACACTGAACCTTGCAGCCTGGATAATTACTTAAACTCTCCCTTACCATCCCTCAGCAAACCTGTGATGGATGTCATCTTAGAGGCAAGGAGGCCTAGTACTAGAAAATATTATGCTGAAAAATGGAAAAGATTCTGTGCCTGGAACCAGTCTCAAGGGATGAGCACAGCAGTGCCCAATTTACCTCAGATTTTACAATACTTAACTGAGATGCTTCACAAGGGCCTGTCTTTTTCCTCCATTAAAATCCACGCCTCAGCCATTTCAATTCATTATAGCACAGAACCTCCCCTCTTCTTTTATCCACTACTCAAGCAGTACCTCAGAGGGGCCAAAAATTTGAGCCCACCCAGGAGAGCTCCAACCCCAGACTAGGACCTTAACTTTGTATTGGTGAAACTCACTCTACCTCCTTTCGAGCCAGCTGCTACCGCAGACTTAACATTTCTTTCTTGGAAAACAGCCTTCCTTTTAGCAATCACTTCAGCTAGAAGGGTATTTGAATTACAGGCCCTTATGGCAGTGGAGCCTTTAATCATCTTTCATGCCGACAGGGTGTCACTCAGAATCATTCCATCCTTCATTCCCAAGGTGGTATCCAGTGTGGCTCTTAATCAGTCCATTCATTTGCCAACCTTCTTTCCCATCCACAGAACAAAGGGGAATGGATTCTGCATTCCATGGATGTGCACAGACAACTTAGATTGTACTTGGACCGCACTAAACATCAAATTAAATCTGAACAACTGCTGGTAGCATTTGCTGCAGGGGCAGAAGGGAAGGCTATTTCAAAACAAACCATTTCTAAATGGATAAGCTATTGCATTCATTTCTGCTATAAGCACCATGGAAAACCTCTCCCCCCAGGGGATCAGACCTCATTCCACCAGGGCTGCATCTACTTCTACAGCCTTTCTCAGAGGCGTTCCTACCAGGGACATCCTGGATGCTGCTACCTGGAGTTCTGTATATACTTTCACCAAGCATTATCATTTGCCAATTTTCTCTAAATCTAGAGCTGGCTTTGCCATTGCAGTCTTGCAGGGCCTTATAGCTGGCCTTAATGCTATCTAAACTCCTCCTCCCAACCATAGCTTTGGGAATCTACCCAAATGTAATGACTGCAACAGTGAAACACGAAGGAAATAGTACAGTTGTGTACACTTACCATAAATGTAGATGTTCGAGTGTATTTACTGTTGCAGTCCTGGTTATCCTCCCTCCTGCCGCCTAAATTCTTTTGGCTGTACCTCTACTTTCCTTTATTATGCTTAAAAGCCTTTTTGGTGTATTTGCTTTTTTGCTGGAGGTATACCTTTGTGTTTTTATGTTTAATTGCTCCCCATTAGGGGGGCACCTGACATCTGGGGAAAGAAAAACTGATGTAATGGCGTCGGCTGCATGTTTTATACCCCTGATGACCTGACGTCATGGAAGAAGGGACAGCAACCGACGTAGGACCCAAGACGTTGTTAATCAGGCCGACTGAGGACAACCTGCAAGCAGATTACCCAAATGTAATGACTGCAACAGTGAATACACTCGAACATCTACATTTATGGTAAGTGTAAACAACTGTACTTTCCGAGAAGTAGATACCAAACAAGAGAGGTCCCCAGACTGAACCCTGTGGTACTCCACTTGTCACTGGTTTGAAGTAAGATTTGGAGTCTGCAACTTTTACAGTGTGGGTTCTGTCAGTGAGCCAGTTGGTAACCAATCTTGTGATGTAGGGATTTATAGCTAGTTTAGTGAGTTTAACTATAATTCCAGAATGGGGGATGGTGTTGAAAGCCTTGGTGAGGTCAAGATAGGCTGTGTGAACCACCTTACCATTGTTTACGGCTTTGGTGACTGCTTCAAAGAAGTCAGTCAGGTTCAGAAGGCATGATCTGCCTTTCACAAACCCAAACTGGGTGGGGTCCAGAGTTTGGAGGTTTCCAGTGTCTTTGTTTATGAGTTCCATGATGATACGTTCCATGGCTTTGCAGATCAGGCTCGTCAGGCTAATAGGGCAATAGTTCCGAGGATAGGTGGTGGCTCCCCCCTTTGTGGAGTGGGATAACTGTTGCTGTGCATCATTCAGTGGGCACAAAGCCAGACGTGAGACTGTGATTGAACATGGTACTTAGGTGGGGAGCCAGTTCGTTCTGAAGTTCGTGTAAAACACAGCCTGGGATGTTGTTCGGTCCCATGGATGCTGTGATTTTGGTTTTAGAGCGTGCAGCTTTTACCTGCACAGATGTGATTACAGGGACTCTGCATTCTTCCTTTATAGATATAGGCCCTTTAGGGGGTGAGAGGGGGGTAAAGTTAGCATTGAACCTATCTGCCAGGATGTCGGCAGTATCAGTTGTTCTGTAATTTTCGTGCCGTTGTGCTGTAATTCAGAGCAGATCTGGTTGTTGCCATTGAGATTCTTGACATAGCTATAGAATGCTTTGTGGTTGTCCTTAGAATTAGTGGTGATTTTATTTTCATAGCTAGCTTTGGAGGATCTTATAAGGGATCTCAGCTTCTTACTGAGGCTGACCAGGGAGCTCCTCCACTCATGGGATTTTACTCTCTTTTGCAACAGTTTCTTCCTTCTGTTGTAGAGATTGTTTATGGCAAGAGACCACCAGATTGGCTTCCTTTCTTTGGAGGATAGCATCTTGGTTCTGTTTGGGATTGCATGATCCATGCACTCGTAGTACTTATAGAGTGCATTTGTGTAGGATTCAGTAGTCGTAATGTGTATATGTGCATATATATATATATATATATATATATATATATATATACATATATATATATATATATATATATATATATATATATATGTGTGTGTGTGTGTGTATATATATATATATATATATATATGTGTGTGTGTGTGTGTGTGTGTGTGTGTGTGTGTGTATATATATATATATATATATATATATATATATATGTGTGTGTGTGTGTGTGTGTGTGTGTGTGTATATATATATATATATATATATATATGTGTGTGTGTGTGTGTGTGTGTGTGTGTGTATCTATATATATATATATATATATATATATATATATATATATATATATATATATATATATATATAGATATATATATGTGTGTGTGTGTGTGTGTGTGTGTGTGTGTATATATACACAGTCCCAAATGTAAGCCCGATAGGCTGCCAAAGAAGACGCAGCAGCAATCCAAAGTACAAAAATAAAAACACACTCTGCGTGTTCACTGCATTGAGTTATTAAGATCACAATTTCTTCTTCCTCTTTCGGCTGCTCCTGTTAGGGGTTGCCACAGCAGATCAGCTGTTTCCATTTCTTCCTGTCCTCTGGATCTTGCTCTGTCACACCAACCGCCTGCATGTCCTCTCTCACCACATCCATAAACCTTATCTTAGGCCTTCCTCTTTTCCTGTTACCTGGCAGCTTCACCCTTAGCATCTTTTTCCCAATATACTCTGCATCTCTCCTCAGCACATGTCCAAACCAACGTAATCTTGCCTCTCTGGCTTTATCTCCAAACCTTCCAACCTGGGCTGACCCTCTAATATACTTATTCCTAATCCTGTCCATCCTCGTCACACCCAGTGCAAATCTTAACATCTTCAACTCTGCCACGTCAAGCTCTGACTCCTGCCTTTTTGTCAGTGCCACTGTCTCCAACCCGTATAACATAGCTGGTCTCACTACCCTCTTGTAGACCTTCCCTTTCACTCTTACTGGTACTCGTCTGTCACAAATCACTCCTGACACTCTTCTCCACCCACTCCATCCTGCTTGTACTCTCTTCTTCACCTCTCTTCCACACTCACCATTACTCCGAACTGTTGAGCCCAAGTACTTAAACCCATTCACCTTCACCACCTCTACTCCCTGTATCCTCACCACTCCTCTGTCCTCCCTCTCATTCACACACATATATTCTGTCTTAGTCCTGCTGACCTTCATTCCTCTTCTGTCTAGCTCATATCTCCAGCTCTCCAGGGTCTCCTCCACCTGTTCCCTACTCTCACTACAGATCACAATGTCACCTGCAAACATCATAGTCCACGGGGACTCCTGTCTGATCTCGTCTGTCAACCTGTCCATCACCATTGCAAATAAGAAAGGGCTAAGAGCTGATCCTTGATGTAATCCCACCTCTACCTTAAACGCATCCATCACTCCCACCGCAGACCTCACTGCTGTCATACTGCCCTCGTACATATCCTGTACCACTCTTACATACTTCTCTGACACTCCCGACTTCCTCATACAATACCACAACTCCTCTCTAGGCACCTTGTCATATGCTTTCTCTAAATCCAAAAAGACACAATGCAACTCCTTCTGACCTTCTCTGTATTTCTCCATCAACACTCTCAGAGCATACATCGCATCTGTAGTGCTCTTTCCTGGCATGAAACCATATTGCTGATCACTAATCATCACCTCCCTTCTTAACTTAGCTTCCACTACTCTTTCCCATAACTTCATGCTGTGACTGATCAGTTTAATCCCTCTGTAGTTACTACAGCTCTGCACATCACCCTTATTCTTAAAAATCAGTACCAAAACACTTTTTCTCTATTCCTCAGGCATCCTCTCACTCTCCAAGATTTCATTAAACAATCTAGTTAAAAACTCCACTGCCATTTCACCTAAACACCTCCATGCTTCCACAGGTATGTCATCTGGACCAACAGCCTTTCCGTTCTTCATCCTCTTCATAGCTATCCTTACTTCCTCCTTGCTAATCCACTGCACTTCATGATTCACTATCCACACATCATCCAACCTTCTCTCCCTCTCATTCTCTTCATTCATCAACCCCTCAAAGTACTCTTTCCATCTGCTCAACACACTCTCCACGCTTGTGAGTACATTTCCCTCATTTTCCTTTATCACCCTTACCTGCTGCATATCTTTACTAGCTCGGTCCGTCTGTCTAGCCAATCGGTACAGGTCCTTTTCTCCCTCCTTAGTGTCCAACCTTTTATACAACTCTTCATACGCCTTATCCTTAGCCTTCGCCACCTCTCTCTTTGCCATGCACCTCATCTCCTTATATTCTTGTCTACTTTCTTCATCTCTTTGACAATCCCACTTCTTCTTCTTCGCCAACCTCTTTCTCTGTATATTCGCCTGTACTTCTTCATTCAACCACCAGGTCTCCTTGTCCTCCTTTCTCTTTCCAGATGTCACACCAAGCACCCTTCTAGCCATCTCTCTTACTAGCTCTGCTGTAGTTACCCAGCTATTCGGTAACTCTTCACTGCCACCCAGTGCCTGTCATAACTCTTCCCTGAACATCACCTCACAATTACCCTTTTTCAGTTTCCACCATTTAATCCTTGGTGCTGCCCTCACACTCATCCTCCTCTTCTTGATCACCAATGTCATCCTACAAACCACCATCCTATGCTGCCTAACTACACTTTCTCCTGCCACCACTTTACAGTCTCCAATCTCCTTCAGATTGGCCCTTCTACATAAGATATAATCCACCTGTGTGCATTTTCCTCCACTGTTGTATGTCACCCTATGCTCCTCCCTCTTGTTAAAATACATATTCATCACAGCCATGTCCATCCTTTTCGCAAAATCCACTACCATCTGACCTTCTGCATTCCTTTGCTTAACACCATACCTACCCATCACTTCCTCATCCTGTCTGTTCCCTTCACCAGCATGCCCATTGAAATCTGCTCCAATCACCAGTCTCTCACCCTTGGGTACAGTCATCACCACTTCATCCAACTCACTACAAAATTTTTCTTTCTTATCCATCGCACACCCAACTTGTGGAGCATATGCACTAACAACATTCATCATTACACCATCAATTTCCAACTTTATAAACATCACTCTATCCGACACTCTTTTCTCCTCCAAAACACTCTTAGCATACTGTTCCTTCAGGATAATGCCTACGCCATTTCTCCTCCCATCCACACCATGATAAAACAATTTGAAACCACCTCCGATACACCTAGCCTTGCTCTCCTTCCATCTGGTCTCTTGCACACACAATATACCAACCGTCCTTCGGTTCATCATATCAGCTAACTCCCTCCCTATACCAGTCATATTGCCAACATTCAAAGTTCCGACCCTCACTATCACAGTCCTAGCCTTTATCTGCCTTCGGGCATGCCTTCTGCCTCTTCTCCTCCTTTGGCCAACAGTAGCCCAATTTCTGCCAGCATCCTGTTGGCCAACAGTACTGATGGCGGTCATTGTTAACCCGGGCCTCGACCGATCCGGTATGAATTTCTGTACAGTTTTCTGCATATATGGTGTGACAAAATTTTACGCCGGATGCCCTTCCTGACGCAACCCTCCCCATTTATCCGGGCTTGGGACTGGCACAAAGAAATGCACTGGCTTGTGCATCCCCAGTGGCTGGGTTATTAAGATCACAATTTAATAATCACAATATAAAAGAAGTACAACCTATATATGAAAACTGAATTTAAAAAATAGAAGGTGAGCACTTTCGAGTAATCAACCCTTCATCAGATCTCTCTCTCTCTCCCTCTATATATAATATATATATATATATATATATATATATATATATATATATATATATATATATATATATATATATGTATGTATATATGTATATATCCTCTCCATGGTCACACAACAGTGGAGAAAGAACAGCTCCATGTGTTCGTTGAAAGTGGCTATCAGCGATTAGGCCATTGTGTTGCTGTCAGTCTTATGAACAGTGATAGCTGAAAACACTTGTTCTGTAGCTAAAGCCTTTGATTTGTTTGTTTGTGTCTTTCGGCTTTTCCTGGTTAGGGGTCGCCACAGCAGAACTCCGGTCCGCTAATGATTGGTAGTGGATTTTTACGTACCGGGTTACCAGCCCTGATGCACAACCTTCAACGAAGGCACGCCCCATTCACGTATGCCTCCACACAGAAGATGCTCTAGCTGAGAATCGAACGGGACAACGTCTTGCTATGAGGCAACAACGCTACCACAGCACCACCATCACAGTTCGTAGCTAAAGCCTTTGATACCATTACATATTCTGGCATTACTAAGAAACTTTCCTGAATGATTATTAACTTCTGTGTAACCTGTTGTGTAGGTAACTGGCACACAGTCAGAGTCGGTGGAACACTTTCCTTTAAAAAGCTTGTCATCAGTAGAGTCTGACAGGATTCTGTATCCAATCTGCTGCTGTTTGGCATATATTCTGCCAAAGTCCAAGATGCCAGCAAGGGTCTCTGGCTGACTAAGTTTGCAAGTGACTACAAACTCAGCGTGCTGCATTAACTCTGCAGCTATACTTCAGGTTGACCTAACCCACACATATTCCTGGTGTCAAAATCATGGTGTCTGGTTCAGTGCAAAAATATGCAGTATTGTGTTCTGGAAAACATGAACATCCTTGCATCTACAGTACAAATGGTACACTCCTCAAAGCTGACATCTTCATTAGAGATCTAGGCACATTTGTTGAAAGTGGACTGTGTGCTGATGACAGCTTGTCAGCTGTTGGGAAGTCTTTCTGCCTGGACCAACTAATTATTAATTGTATGTCCCCAGGTCTAAGGAGGTTGTCTTCCACTTTATTCCTCTGTACTTAGGCCTATCATGGAGTACAATGCAACCTTTTGCATGTGCCTATCCAAACATATTGCCGTGCTTAAATAAAGAGAATATTTTCTTCTGAGGAAAATCTCTGGCATGACCTCCTTAAGTTATACAGTGTGTCTAAAAGCTCTGTCATTTTACTCTCTTACTCTCTGTCTGTGTTATAGACTTCTATATGAGAACCTCTGCTTGGCCTACTTCATCCTGCTTAACCTCTTACATTTTTGTAATACCCGTAGTACCACCAGTAGTCACTCTCTGTCATTAGATGGGTCACTAACTGGATCACTGATAGAACACATGTAGTCAAAATAGGGGAATTCACCTCCAACAGTAGGCCTGTAATCAGTGGTGTTCTACAGGGATCAGTCCTGGGACCTTTACTGTCTGGAATCTATTTCTGCAAAGTAAAAGCAAAAATGAAAAGTCTGTGGCTGACAAAGTTTACTGATGACTGCAAACTGGGAGCAGTCATAGAATCTCCAAATGATGTCAACATCCTACAAGAGGGTCTTACACAAATAAATGATTGGTGCCAATGCCATAGCCTTAAACTCAGTGCACAAAAATGTATTATTATCCCTTTTGGTAAGAGTGATGTTCTGCTAACTACCATATCATTAACAACACCCTAAGTACGCACTTAGTGGTGAGAGACCTGGGCACACAGGTTGACAGCAATCTTGCCTTACCTTTGATCACCATGTCTCCAGAGTGGTAAGGAGGGCATTCTGTATTGCTCATCTCATAAGTAAGGGCATTACCTCCAGAAAAAAAGAAGTTATAACCTCCCTGTACTCTTCCCTCATCAGGCCAATAATCGAGTACAATGCCCCTTTTCCCCTTTTGGTATGCATCTTTCCAAGCACCTGCAGTAATTGGAGAGACCACAGAGGTTCCTCACAAGGAAAATTCAAGGTCTTCAGCATCTGTCTTATGTGCATCGTCTGAAGTCTCTGTCACTATTCTGTTTCATGCAGACTACTCAGAGGCGATCTCTGCCTTGCATATAAGGCAATTTCTGAGCCTGCTTTATTTGAAATGCTGCATATCCGCAAGTTACATAGTACACTGGTTACTTGCTCTAAAGACTTTAACCTGGTATGTAACATTAATAGAACCTGCTGGAGGGAGAAATTTGCCTCCCAGATGTTGCCACACCATTGGAACAGACTCCTACTTCATGTCATACCAAGCACCTCATTGGCCCTCTTCAAACGCAGTCTAGACGATTGGATGACTAACCATAAATTCACTTCAGGGGTTCCTCCTGTGTCCCTCTTGGACAGGCGCAATAGGTGCTGATCGTAGACATAAGGGTAGAACTTGGCTAGGCTTGTAAGGTCCCTAGGGTCATTAGCCTAGTAACATTCTATGATCTTGTGATCCTATATGCTGAATGGTGCTTGTAAATATATCCTATAAATCTAAGGTCTTTCTTTCAGTGTCCTCTTAAAGTAGGTTCATTCAATGGGAATTCTATTTAACACCCAGTAAAAGCTTTTCAATAACTTTTCTAATTGAAGGCATGCCCCATGACTTTTGCCACTATCTCCTGGCATTCATGGCTTAGTCCAGGGGTTCCCAAAGTGTGCGCCATGGTGCCCTGGGGAGCCACGGCTTCCTCACATGGGCACCGCGAACTAATAAGCTTAGCCGCAAAATAAACCACAAACTAATAAGCTTAGTTACTAAGCTTATTACTTCACAGTTTATTTTGCGGCCACGCTAAAGGTTATAGGCTACACAGAAGCAGAGCAACTAACTAGGAGATAAATATTTAAGAATATTGGACTTCACCGGTTTAGCCTGTTGTAGCAGCTGCAGCCTTTTGTTTGTATTTTATGCACATTTATCTGTGATTGTGCATGTAATCTCTGGTCTCGGCATGCCTTACTGCTTACCAAAATATTTTTAATGGTGCACTCTAGCAGTATTTCTGTGGTACTTGTGTTGTCATCTTTTGAAACTGATGAAATGCAGAAGTGACGTGATAAAGCAACAGATTATCTCGACAGTGTTGGGACACATTTTTACCACTTGCTTCCATCGTTTTTGTACTTAACAGCTTTGGTAACTTGAAGCAGAGGATTCAAGGAGCACAGTATCTGTGTATGTCAGTAAAGAATACTGAAAAAAAATGGCTAGGAAGGATAGTGTGATCACATGCAGATTTTATGTAAAGAACCGTCTGAGGAAACAAAGTAGTTAGGATTGGCACTTATTGGTTGTGATGTAATTGTTCCTCTCTTCCAGGAATACTCCTGTCTCTTGCTAATTCATTTTCATGTGGTAACATGTGATACTGAAACACTACAACCAAGTTTAGTGTCATTAGGAATTTTAAACCTAGTGTTTAATAGTGTTAAACACTGCTTCCCTTTTATGTGGTCATATTTTGCATGTCTAGTGAGTGCGGATTCTTTCAGCTGCCTTTGATCTGAATTACTGCTGTTTAGTTTGCTTAAAATTCCAGTGATACACGATCATTATCCACTGTACACTTACAGTATCCACTATTATTTTAGCAGTAATACAAGTCTTATTTCTTTCTTTGTATGATAGGGCTAGTAGTGGAGTACAGTGCCTTTTAAATGTAACATTATGTGTCAGTAATTTACCAGTATCCCAGTTAACAGTGAAATTTGGACAGAGTACATTTTTATTTTATTTTATTTTTATTTAACATTTGTTGACCGGGAAAGTCCGACTAGGTTCCACAGATCCTGTTTTCAGCAGAGGCCCGGGGAGAAATGCTCCAGAAGCATGTCTTTAGAATGTGGGAGGAAACCGGTGTACCCGGAGGAAACCCATGCGAGCGCAAGGAGAACATGCGAACTCCGCGCAGAAGGCACCCCAGCCGAGAATTAAATCAGTGAACCTCTTGCTGTGAGGTGACAGCATTAATCGCTGCACCACTGCGCCACCCAATTGGAGACAAAGAGTGGAATTACTGGTACCTTTTGCACTTTTTATTTTATTTGTGTATTATATTATCTTAAAGCAATTGTTTCCATTCATTTATTATTTTCTGCATTATTTTATTTTGAGTCCTGTATTTCGTGGTTCAGATTAGATGAGTAGCTGAGTGGGACATGGTGATAAGCAATCTTTTCATATAACTCACGCGAACGCAGGGAGAACATGCAAACTCCGCACAGAAGGCACCCCAGCCGAGAATCAAACCGGAGAACCTCTTGCTGTGAGGTGACAGCATTAACCGCTGCACCACTGCGCCACCCACATTGGAGACAAAGAGTGGAATTACTGGTGCCTTTTGCATTTTTTATTTTGTTTTTATATTATATTATCTTAAAGCAATTGTTTCCATTAATTTATTATTTTCTGCATTATTTTATTTTGAGTCCTGTATTTCGTGGTTCACATTAGATGAGTAGCTGAGTGGGACATGGTGATAAGCAATCTTTTCATATCATAGGAACATGGTGATCACAGGGACCTTAACATTCCACACAACAAGAGACAGGTTTATTCCAAGAAATAGTTTTCAGAGTACTTTGTAGGGACATTGTTAAGATTACCTTTCACTGGTGTGAGTGTACATTGTTAAGATTACCTTTCACTGGTGTGGGTGTGTGTGCACAAGAGTTTCTGTCTATCATGTTTTGGGATAACTGTCAGTAAGAGCAGATGTGTAGCTTGTCAGTTGTACAAGCCATAACATTTGACAACTGCTGCAGATTGTAAGGGAGGTGTAATGTGCCAGCTAGGAAGAGTGCCCCCCAACAAACTTTACTAACAGAACAATTTTTTTGTGTGCTTGTCTAAGGGTCTTCTTGTCTACTCATGTGTGTGTGTGTCAGGCTATGTAATGGCAAACAAGTGTGCACATTCAAGTATGTCACATTTTCCCCAAGTTTTGTTTTCACCAGACAGAGAGCTTGTAGCACACTAATAAGCCAGACATGTGCGACACACAGCAAGAATGCTCACTGCTAACTTGGAATTTACAAACAACAAGAAAAAAAGTAATTTGCAACATAAGCTGCACAACACAATCACGTTTGTCCGACTTGGGCAGAGAATTACTGAAAAACAACATGATTCTTTCATAGCGACACAACTGACAAAACATTTTTATTTTAAAGACGAACATTTACATCTAATGGAGAGTAACGTTTATGAATCGTATCAGATGAGTAATAACAGCACAAATGCTCAAATTAAGTCATCCACTCAGTCCTTAGTTGTAGTGATTTCAAATGAAGTGCTTGTTGCCTGCAGTAACAAGTGTTGTGTGGTTTGATTTACTGCCTGGCAAAGGTCAGACAATTCTGGAAGTTATTGGATGCCAGAACTGTTAAGCCAGTGGTAGTAATCACTTTTGTTTATGTTAGAATTTGACGGGGAGCACCTTGGGAAAACCTGGATTCAACAAGGGAACCGAGAATCGAAAAAGTTTGGGAACCACTGGCTTATTTCTTTACTGCGCCTGGTTTAAAGGGTATGTTTGAAGTTACAAAAGCCGCTGCACTTGAGTTGTGATGTTATCTCCTGGCCTCTGTATCTCCAGACACCTCAATTGTGGGTTGTCTTCTTGGACCCAGTATTGATTATATCTGGATTATAGGGCATGTTTATGGACTCAGCATCCCCTTTACCTGGGCTACAGGGTGTACTCATTTCTGTCATCCTTTCTTCCTGGTTTTATCTCTCTTAGGACCTTTTGATTAAATTTTGCATCCAATACTGAAGTAATGCAGACCAGCAGAATCTCTGTGTGTAACAGGTGGTCATACCCTGTTTGTACCCAAACCATTTTTGGGGTTCTTTGTAGCCCTGAGGTTTTAAGGTAGTGTTTCAGCCATCATTTTGTCTGAAGTTTTTTTTTTCCCTAGAACTAAAAAAAAAAATGCAAACCATTATTAGGTTTGCTTTTAACCCTGATGTTTTACGATTGGGTTTCAGTCATTGGTTTGTATACTTTTTTTCTGGAACTGGGGTGTGGGGAATATTTATTTATTTATTTATTTTACATTTGTTGACCAGGATAGTCCGACTGGATACATGTCCATTTTCAGCGGAGGCCCGGGGAGAAAAGCTCCAAGATAATAATACACATTGAACATTTAGTAAATGCTAGTTTCAAGCAGATTACAGTCATAAGCAATACCAGCATTTAGCTCATATAGTACTTATTATAAAACACTTTACAAAACAACATTATTTTCAAAGTTAAACATACATAACATTACATTCAGCTTTAAGACACACTGAGCAGCAGTTATACAATTGACCCTTCCTGAAGTGGAGTGGTAGAAAAAAGTTAGTAGTAGTTGAAGGAAAGGCACCTAAGAAATAGAGAGGTTACTAGTCGGGGTTAGTGCAAGGACATAACCAATGAGTTTTGAAGTATTTCTTGAGTTTGTTTTTGAACTGAGTTAGTGAGGGTTCTAGGGTCAAGTCAGCTGGGAGTCTATTCCATATCTTTCCAACAGAGTTGGCAAACAGAGAGTCCCCAGCTGAGTAATTGTATTTGTATGTTTGAACTAGGAGTCTAGTGGATGATCGCAGTGGCTGGGTGCTGGTGTAGGGGCTGATAATATTTTTCATGCAGGTGTATTTTCTGGTTGGTAAAGGGCTGTGCCACTATTAGCTGGTTGAACTGCAGTAGGCTTGGCAGTTCAAGCCATCCTAGGCGATTTAGACTGTGACAGTGGTGTGTCCGATAGGCTGTGCCAATAGCAAATCTGGCAATGTGGTTATAGCAGGATGATAGTTTATTAAGATCTGTTTTGTTTAAGTTGGAGTATAGAGATGAGGCATAGAGAAGAGTTGATAGCAGATGGGAATGGGCAGTTACTGTTCTAGCAAGTGGGGTAAGGAAAGGTTTAATTCTGTAAAGAGAGCCAAGTTTTTTATTAATGGTTTTGATAGTTTGATTGATATGTGCATCAAACTTCAGGTTGTTATCAACTATGACACCCATTAGTTTAGTTTGGGCTTCTGGGGAGATGATAGTGCCATTGTTAGCAGTTATGTTGAAGGATGGCAGGGGGGTCTTGCATGTGGGGGAGAAGAGGAGCAACTTAGTTTTGTTGGAGTTTAGGATTAGATGTTGATTGAAGAGCCATTTTTTCACTGTATTGAAGGTAATTTGGGTTAATGTGAATAAAGTAGCTGGTGAGGTGTCAGAACAAATCAAGGTGGAGTCATCCGCATATTGAATGCAGGTAGCATCTGGGATGACTGAATGAAGGTCGTTGATAAAGATGGAGAAAAGAAGGGGTCCTAGTATCGAGCCCTGGGGGACTCCTAATGTGGTGGATAGGCAAGATGATAGCTTGTCCTGTCATAGGACTGCCTGTTGCCTGCCCTGAAGGTAGGATTGAAACCATTGGAGTGCATGGTTGTTTAAGGAGAAGGCCTTCAATGTATTTATAAGCATTTTGTGGTCAACCATGTCAAAAGCCTTGGATAGATCTAGAAAGAGTGCTGAGGATAGTTTGTTATTATTGCGGTTGTGGTTAATGAAGTTAGAAAGAGAGGAGGGCAGAAGTAGTGCTGTGTTGTGGCTTAAAGCCATGCTGGAAAGTTGAACAACAGCTTGTTCTGTGTGAGGTAGTGCATGAGCTGTATGTGTACACACCTCTTTAATTTTAGCTAGAGTTGACAGAATAGCTATGGGTCTAAGGTTTTACAGTTCAGTGGAACTACCTCCTTTATGGAGAGGTATGACATGGGAGATTTTCCATATAGTGGGTACAGTAGCTTTAGTTATAGCTCTGTTGATCAAGATAGAGATGGGGTAGGCAATGGTGTCAGCAGTCTTTTGCAGATAGTCTGCTGGGAGGAGGTTGGCAGCCAGGGTGGTGGGTCTTAGTTTCTTAAGCAGGGCATGAATAAGTTGAATAGGAACAGGTTGGAAGGTAAAGTATGTTTGGCTACTGGGTGTGGCTACATTAGAATTAGAGCTATTGGAAGAGAGTTGGCTGGCTAGAGACTGGATAGTCTCTGTGAAGAAGCTGTTGAAGTTATTAGCAATGTCTACTGGGGATTTTTGTTGGGAAGCTGAGGGGGGTGGAGTGGCGGTTTGGCCTGGGTGGAGTAGTTTGTTTATTCCTGCTCAGAACTTTTGAGATTTGTTTTGGTGTTTAGTGGTTCTTTTTGTCTAAGGTTATGGATTTTTTGGTGTCATTCCTTAGCTGTCTGAATCTTAGTTGATCAGGTGGGGCTTTTTTTTTGGAAGGTGGCCCATGCTTTGTTTCTGAGTGAAATTTTGGTTTTGGTATCTTTAGAAAGCCATGGTGCAATATTAACTTTGGTTCTAATAGAGCGGCTGGGAGCATGGGAGTTAAGAATAGCAAGGAATTTGGTGTTAAAGTATGCTACTGCTTCATCTAGGGGGAGACTTTTTAGTATTGACCAGTTGCATGCCTTAAGTTCATTTTGAAACTTGGTGAGAATAAAATTATTGTTGTTTCTTAATGTTCTATAGGTGGGTTGGTAGGAGCAGTCTACTTTGAGTTTGATTACATAGGTGAGACAGTGGTCACTTAGGTCATCAGGCAAAGTGCCTGATTTATAAGATTGAAGATGGGTATTAACGAGTATCCAGTCTAGGGTACTTTCCTTGTTATTGGGTTTTCCTGTCCTGGTGGGGGAGGTTATGATTTGAGTAAATCCATAGAGGTTTATGTGGGTTGTGGGGGTTTCACAAGAGCAAGTGTTCCAGTCAATATTGAAATCCCCAAGAACAATTGTTTCTTGGGGGTGGTTATTGGATAACCAATATAAAAAGTCTTCTAAGGTTTCTGTGTTCCTCCCTGGGGGAATGTAGACACAAACAATGTTTACATTTTGCTTTTGTTAATTTGTAGTTTTGAGATAAGAATTTCAGCATTATTGAACTGGGGTGGTTGTTGGGTGTCTTTGCTGACAGATAGGGTAGACTTGTAAAGTATGGCTACCCCACCACCCTTTCTGGTTGTACAGTACAGTCGAAACATACTGACCCTGGTGGCAGAATCTCATGGTTCTTGGTGGCAGGATCCAGCCATGTTTCTGTTAGGCATAATATATCTGGGGAATGAACAGCTAAGAGGGCGTGCAGGTGCTGAGTTTTGTTATTTGTGCTCCTAATGTTTAAATGGCAGGCCAGCAGTGAGCTAGGAGGTCTATTTGTTGGAGCTATGGTGGTAGAGAATATAGTAGGGGGATTAGGGCCAACAGGTGGGGATGGATCAGGGTTTGGGTGGATGTCGCCATCCTTTGTAAGGTTGCAGTGTATCCTGAGTATGAGTTTTAAGACTTTGAATAAAGTGT
This sequence comes from Protopterus annectens, assembly GCF_019279795.1. Classification (NCBI taxonomy): domain Eukaryota; kingdom Metazoa; phylum Chordata; order Ceratodontiformes; family Protopteridae; genus Protopterus; species Protopterus annectens. The sequence continues at coordinate 839,103,612 of NC_056734.1, read as the reverse complement.
CTAGTTTTAGGACTAATGTAACTAGGTCTAGTATGATGGTAATATTTAGGGGTTAAGGAGGTAAGCATGAGGGGAGTGAGTAAGGGTGCATTATTATCTGTTGTAGATGGGATGGATGTTTGGAATTTAGGGTAGTGGAAAACTGGGTGACCCTAACATTTGTAGGGAGTTAGGAGGTATGGGATGAGTAAAAGGGGTAGAAGGAGAGTTAATACGACTATTTTGGTGATTGCATACCTACTGAATGGTACTTGAAACTTAGGCAAAATGAATAGTAGAGTTGGAGGACTGGTGGTATCAGGTTGAGAGTGGTGCTGTTGAGTGACAAGTTGTTACTGATTGGTTTAAAAAAGTGTGGTGTGGTCTAGTACCATTAAATGTAGCAGCACCAGGGGCGGGAGGAATTTGGGGGCAGGGTGGGGTGCGAAGCAAGCCCGAGCGAAGCTAGAGTAAGCAGAGCAGGGATGAACCAATGCCTGTACTAAGTTGTAGCAGTTTAACCTGTATGAGGAAAGGGGGGTGGAAGAGAAGGCAGTAGGAGTGGTTAGAGGAATACCTTGATTGACTGACATCACACCAGAGGTAATTGAATGTAAAGGCCTAAAATCTGCACTCAGCATTTTAATTTTGCTTATGTTTAGCAGGAAAGAAATATGTGGTCTGCTTCACTGATATATTTGATACTTTGCAGTTTATTCTTAACTTCTGTCTGTGCTAGCTTGTTTGTGTTTCATTAATCTATTTTAAGATGGTCTGCATAGATCTAATTATTTTAGCAAAGGTTTTATTTATTACTTGTTGCATTGCACCTACTGACTTGTACAGCTAGCAGCACAAATAAGCTGTTATACAGCTGTGTGATCATCATGCAAAGACTGCTTCTGTGACACACTGTGTGTCATACCAGCTGTTAAACACTCAAAGTTGCCAAAATCTTCAAATATTTCCTGGAAGAGTTGACTTTTTAAGATAGGGTGGAATGGATTATGAAGACCTGTCTTCAGCAAGGATATAGGTGCATATAAAATTGTCCAAATAAAAATGTAATAATAAATAGAAGTCAGTAAATACAAATTAGAGTGGAGTAAATTAAAAACAATGCTGAGATCAGAACAAATTTGAAAGACTAGGGGTATTATTTTCAAGACTTTTGATTATATGAGGAAAGAAGGGAGCTATTACAATGTAAAACAAGTGAAAGTTAGATGTAGGAGCAAGGAAATATGGGATTAGTAGGTTTAGACTGTTGTGAGGTAGGATAGTTGAGAGAGAGATTAGTTGCCCTTGTGGATGATCAGAGGACAAGGGGTATTCCTTTGGGAAATTACAGTGGAATTATGTAGTATGTCAGCAGTAAAAGCCTGTAAGAAGGAGATGTGTTCATGTGGAAAAGATCAGGACAGTGAGGAGGAATACTGTGTGGTGCATTCAGGTGATCCTGCAGGAATGTTTACAGGTGGGAAGTGAAGTGGGACTGGCTTTTAGTGAGGATTGGAAAGATGGAAAAGTGGAGAGGTGACAGTTGTATGATAGCAAGGTGTTCCATATTTTTGGCGGGAGGGGCTGATAGGAAACTGCTTTAAAGCTAGAGGTAAGGGAATAATGCAGGATAGAGACTGAAATGGAGCCAGAATTTTTAATGGATCCTGGAGAATTTGCTAGTGGACAGTTGCAGAAGCATCAGAAAGTAGAATGTTCCAGTGCTGGATGTGTTGGCCTTGGAAATAATGACACAGTGATGACCATTTTTAGGAGAATGAGTATTGAAATGGTAGATATTAATTTGAAAATCTGGAAACCTAAGAGAGGTTGGTTTTGGAGAGGGATGATAGGGGGAATACCCTGTGTGATAACAAATAGAAATATCCCTTTTCCAACAGTATGCTATGCATTGGCAATAGGAAAGAAGTTGACCTGTAGCAGGTTTTTAGCATTGAGGTGACCTTTGTATCTCTGATGTGATGGTATGTGGTGAGACTTAAGTGAGAATTCAAGGACCTCCAGTTACTCAAAAGAGCTGACATTTTTGTATCTGTTTTTTTCTTTCAACAAGTTTTCATTAACATATTTGGACCTGATACTAGCTCTGCTAATATTCAAGCAAAATATAACAAAACATTTAGTATCTGCTCTCATGACTTGCTCCTTACGTAACTATGACAAGTTATGGTTAACTGTTATACATCAAAACAGGCCCCCACCAGGGAGAACCATTTTTAGCCTTTAACTCCTCCACCAGTTATTTTACTTCATGTACATATTGTTAATGGGACAGAGCAGCCTCTTTGTGTAATTCCTTCTATTTGCCACTTGGCCTCCTTAAACACTACATATCCTGCTCTTCAGTTTTCTTTTCTTGTATTTGCCACTTATGGTTAACTGTTATACATCAAAACAGGCCCCCACCAGGGAGAACCATTTTTAGCCTTTAACTCCTCCACCAGTTATTTTACTTCATGTACATATTGTTAATGGGACAGAGCAGCCTCTTTGTGTAATTCCTTCTATTTGCCACTTGGCCTCCTTAAACACTACATATCCTGCTCTTCCGTTTTCTTTTCTTGTATTTGCCACTTTTTTATATCTATTGCTGTATCTGTTCATGTATCTGTGCATTTTTCACACCTCCTTCATAAGGGCTAAAATATCTTGTTTTTTTTCTGCCATCTTCCACTTCTGCTTTATGTCCTTTTTAGCTACCAGTAGACATAAAGCTAGTAATAACAACAGTTGAAAACAACCTCCAATAAGCAAGAAAAAATGTTAAAACAATTTTATTTTCATTTGTTAAGTGCTTTCGTTAAAAAAAACTTCATCAGAACAAGTGGATACTAAAAAACTCCAAATATACCCCTACTACAAGTCACATGATATTATTAATGAATTCAACAGCAGTTAAAGTCATATACACTTCATATTATAAATTTTACAATTAATTAAAAACTAATACTCAAACTCCAAATATAATACATCCTATTTACATATATGAAAATATAAAATATTAAAATTGTAAAATAAATCACCTTATGCTATAATGCATAAGCTTTAATAGGGGGTAATGGAACAATTGTCATTTAACCCAGGGTAGTTGTAGGCATTTAAAAATATTTGCTATCTCAACTCACACCTGTCTAAGTGTTCATCCATAATCCACCCTCATATCTTTTTTAACTTGTTCAATAATCAAAAAGTTAAAACTATGGTTATTAAACCTATCCACATGTCTATAAAGTGCATTAGTGGATTTTTTTGTTCCTAATGTCTAAAATATGTTCATAAATGCACTTCTTAAAATGTCTACTAGTTTTTCCAACATAAAAAGCTGGACAGTGGTTACATTGTGCTAAATAGACCACATTAAACATATTGCATGAATAACACCCCCTCACATTATATTTCTTCTTTCTTATCTGAAAGGTATTCATAGAATTTATATAGGAGCATGTGGAACAACACCCACACTTTTATGTACCAGAACAAGCTCTATTGTCTGTACTCTGTGGTTTCCTTTCTAGTCTCATCTTTAAAGATCTATCCTTCTTATATACCACTATTGGTCTTGAACCTAATTTTTCCGTCATATCACCATCTTTCAGGAACACAGCCTAATTTTTACAAATACTCTCAAATATTATTGAACTATCCAAATTAAAGGTAGTAATAAAACTGAGTGTATAGTTTTGATTCATATTTACTGAATCTGTACCTGCAATTTCTATTCTTTGTTGTCCCATAATAGGTACATAAAAAACATTGTCCCTCTTGATTTTTACTTCTTGATATGACCTGTTCAATAAATCTTCAGGGTAGCCTCTTCTTTTAAACATATCCGCCACTTTATGGGCTTCTACTAGAAAATGTCTTTTTTGGAAATCATTTTAGCCACACGTACCAACTGCCTGCCCCTTGACCACAGCCTTCTTTTGATGTCTAGGGTGCCAGCTGGAATAGTGTAAATAAGTGTTTGAAAAGGTAGATTTTCTATATATATTACAATAAAAACATTGATTTTTATAATCTTTCCCTACATCCACATCAAGAAAAGAAATTTTATGTACACAATGCTCAGAAGAGAATTTTAAAAACCTACGGTGCTATTTACATAAACCAAGAACTCTTTTAATTTTTCTTCTGTACTAGTGCAATAAATGAAAACATCATCCAAAAATCCGACGTATAAAGACCAACAAATGGAAAATTCACTATGCAAAATATATTCTGCTTCCCACTGGTCCATAACATGATTCGCAAAACTGGGGGCACATGCACCCCCCATTGCCACACCAGTGGTCTGTCTATCTGTTTGTCCTTCAAAATATATAAAATTATTTTTCAAAACTACCGTCATTAGAGTTGCATAAGCATTAACCAGGGTGTTACTCATTGTACCTGTAGAAAAAAGTTGTTCAAACCATGATAAACCTGCATCATGTGGTATTACAGAAAAAAGGTTGTGAACATCCATAATCACAACAATTCCAGTATTGCAATATGGGATAGCATTAAACCTCTCTAAAAATTGCCATGAATCCTTTAAAATATCAATGTTATTAGAAATACCCTTCTTAACATGACTGCCTATCCACTGAGCAATATAATATGTTTTTGACCTACAACCATCAACTATTGGTCTAAAAGAAGGGTTATCAAGACCTTTATGTATTTTCGGAATACTGAATATACTTGCTAATGCAGGGTTTTCATTTATCGTAAAATCATAATCATTCTTAGTAATTTCACCCTGTAGCAACATGTCTTCTAATAACAAATCAATCCTGCGGAATGCAACATTGATTTCATTTTGTGAAACCTCACTATATTTCTCAGTGAAAAGTAATGCATTAATTTGATGTTGATAATCCACTGAATTCATCACCACCACCCCTCCCCCTTTATTAGGTTTCATTACCCTGATACCACCATTATCAGTTAATTCATGTATTAAAACATTCTCATATTCTGTGACATTTGAATATTCACACTCATTTCTTTTTGTAATTGTTTGATGAATGTCAAATTCACACATTTTCTCAAAAGTTAAAATAACATTGTTAAGGGGAGGATTAAATATACTTGAATGGTGTAAATTATTTTGCATACTCTGTTCATCAGTGAATAACAATTTAAAATTAATTTTCCTTGTATACAATTTTAAATCACATATAACATCTGCTATATTTGCTTTCCGGGTTTGCACGAAAGTGAAACCTTTAGAAAGAATGTCTGCATGTCCGGTATTTAATGTTTTTGATGAATAATTATATATTTTGAAGTCACCAATAGTGTTTTCAATAATGTTTGGCATACCAGTACTCACAGTTAAAAAATCGCCCATAACTGCTACTTCATTATGTTCCAATGTTTCAAAGGACTGTCCAATATCAAAGTTATCACTAGCCGCATAATCGTAAAAAACATTGCCCATAAAGGAATTTACCTCTGATAATAGTTGCTCGTTTGTTTTGGTCGGGCCCCTTGTTGAAAGTGCATGTCCTGTTGCCGCCATGAAGGAAGCCGCTTCTTTCGATTTTGATTTTGAATCCATTCGGATTGACGTAGGCCCGCCCCTCTAAAGGGTAGTTTGATTTAAAACATCCTGTATCCTGGCGTCATAGGTATTCCCTTGTCGCTGATTGGTTTTGGGTTGCTCATTGCCATGGAAACCTGGTGGCAGTGGATATGCTCTATTTTGTGAATATATCTTCATATCGCATTTAATTTTGTTAATTTTACTATCAAAAATTTTTGCACAAAATTCATTAACAGAAGAAAAAATACTCTGAAAATCTCTGTTGTACTGACCAAAGGATAAATCAGAGCGAATGATGCTATTCAGTTCAGTAAGTTTTTGATCAAGCACATCAATACGTTTGTTGTTATATTTTATCATCAGTCTCATTAAATCACAACCAGCTCTATCAAAAAGAGATTGTAATTCATTTAAGAATTCTGGGTTAGCAGCCCCATTGGGGTAATGCCATAGTCGCAAACCCTTCGGTACCTGCGATAATTCAATATTCTTTTGCAAATAATTATTTTCAAGCTGAAGGCGTTTATATTCAAAGTCTTTTCAAATACGTCTAATTGGTCAGTTATAGTCACAAGTGATTCCATCTCACTGCTATTATTATTATCAGCCATACCTTCTAAATTGAATGAAAAATTGTTAACTTTCCTGTCACATACATCTCTTACAGGGGTCTCTCCATTAAGCGCTTAACAACTGGAAATAAGATTGTGTTTTAACATTTTTTCTGGTACTTTGGAAGTAGTTTTCAACTGTTGTGCTTAGTTTGTTCTTACTGGTGTGTATTTGTAGTTTTATCCGTTGGAATTTGCCCCTATGGAGAACCACCATCCTGAAAACTCCTTGGATGTGTCAGCATTACTTTCACAAGTAAGCCAGCAATTATTGGTTATTGCCCAACAAGTGAATGGCAATAATATGGCAGTATCTGAAGGTACTTTCCCTGATTCTTTGGGTTTACCCCTAACCCAAGCATCTCAAAGGGAACAGTCGAGGGATAACTTGCATGAAACCCCTGTAAGAGATGTATGTGACTGGAAAGTTAACAATTTTTCATTCAATTTAGAAGGCATGGCTGATAATAATAATAGCAGTGAGATGGAATCACTTGTGACTATAACTGACTGATTAGACGTATTGGAAAAGACTTACAGCTTGAAAATAATTATTTACAAAAGAATATTGAATTATCGCAGGTACTGAAGGGTTTGCGACTATGGCGTTACCCCACTGGGGCTGCTACTAACCCAGAATTCTTAAATGAATTACAATCTCTTTTTGATAGAGCTGGTTGTGACTTAATGAGACTGATGATAAAATATAACAACAAACGTATTGATGTGCTTGATCAAAAACTTACTGAACTGAATAGCATCATTCGCTCTAATTTATCCTTTGGTCAGTACAACAGAGATTTTCAGAGTATTTTTTCTTCAGTTAATGAATTTTGTGCAAAAAATTTTGATTGTAAAATTAACAAAATTAAACGTGATATGAAGATATATTCACAAAATAGAGCATATCCACTGCCACCAGGTTTCCATGGCAATGAGCAACCCAAAACCAATCAGTGACAAGGGAATACCTATGACGCCAGGACACAGGAAGTTTCAAATCAAACTACCCCTTTAGAGGGGGTGGGCCTACAATGATCCAAACAGATTAAAAATCAAAATCGAAAGAAGTGGCTTCCTTCATGGCGGCAACAGGACATGCACTTTCAACAAGGGGCCCGACCAAAACAAACGAGCAACTATTATCGGATGTAAATTCCTTTATGGGCAATGTTTTTTACGATTATGCGGCTAGTGATAACTTTGATATTGGACAGTCCTTTGAAACATTGGAACAGAATGAAGTGGCATTTATGGGCTATTCTTTAACTGTGAATATTGGTATGCCAAACATTATTGAAAACACTATTGGTGACTTCAAAATATAGAATTATTCATCAAAAACATTAAATACCAGACATGCAGACATTCTTTCTAAAGGTTTCACTTTCATGCAAACCCGGAAAGCAAATATAGCAGATGTTATATGTGATTTAAAATTGTATGCAAGGAAAATTAATTTTAAATTGTTATTCACTGATGAAGAGTATACAAAATAATTTACACCGTTCAAGTATATTTAATCCTTCCCTTAACAATGTTATTTTAACTTTTGAGAAAATGTGTGAATTTGACATTCATCAAACAGTTACAAAAAGAAATTAGTGTGAATATTCGAATGTCACAGAATATGAGAATGTTTTAATACAGGAATTAAATGATGTTGGTATCAGGGTAATGAAACCCGATAAAGGGGGAGGGGTGGTGGTGATGAATTCAGTGGATTATCAACATCAAATTAATGCATTACTTTTCACTGAGAAATATAGTGAGGTTTCACAAAATGAAATCAATGTTGCATTCCGCAGGATTGATTTGTTATTAGAAGACATGTTGCTACAGGGTGAAATTACTAAGAATGATTATGATTTTATGGTAAATGAAAAACCTGCATTAGCAAGTATATTCGGTATTCTGAAAATACATAAAGGTCTTGATAACCCTTCCTTTAGACCAATAGTTGATGGTTGTAGGCCAAAAACATATTATATTGCTCAGTGGATAGACAGTCATGTTAAGAAGGGTATTTCTAATAACATTAATATTTTAAAGGATTCATGGCAATTTTTAAAGAGGTTTAATGCTATCCTATATTGCAGTACTGGAATTTTTGTGATTATGTATGTTCACAACCTTTTTTCTGTAATACCACATGATGCAGGTTTATCATGGTTTGAACAACAACCTTTTTCTATAGGTACAATGAGTAACACCCTGGTTAATGCTTATGTAACTGTAATGGAGGTAGTTTTGAAAAATAATTTTATATATTTTGAAGGACAAACATATAGACAGACCACTGGTGTGACAATGGGGGCTGCATGTGCCCCGTGTTTTGCGAATCATGTTATGGCCCAGTGGAAAGCAGAATATATCTTGCATAGTGAATTTTCCATTTGTTGGTCTTTATACATCGGATTTTTGGATGATGTTTTCATCTATTGGACTAGTACAGAAGAAAAATTAAAAGTTCTTGGTTTATGTACATAACACCGTAGGTTTTTTAAAATTCTCTTCTGAGCATTGTGCAGATAAAATTTCTTTTCTTGATGTGGAGGTAGGGAAAGATTATAAAAATCAATGTTTTTATTCTAATATATATAGAAAACCTACCTTTTCAAACACTTATTTACACTATTCCAGCTGGCACCCTAGACACCAAAAGAAGGCTGTGGTCAAGGGGCAGCTGGTACGTGTGGCTACAATGGTTTCTAAAAAATAAAATTTTTTAGTAGAAGCCCATAAAGTGGTAGATATGTTTAGAAGAAGAGGCTACCCTGAAGATTTATTGAACAGGGTGTATCAAGAAGTAAAACCCAAGAGGGACAATAGTTTTTATGTACCTATTATGGAACAACAAAAAATAGAAAATGCAGTAGAGATTCAGTAAATATGAATCAAAACTATACACTCAGTTTTATTACTACATTTAATTTGGATAGTTCAATAATATTTTAGAGTATTTGTAAAAATTGGACTGTGTTCCTGAAAGATGGTGATATGATGGAAAAATTAGGTTCAAGACCAATAGTGGTATATAGGAAGGATAGATCTTTAAAGATGAGACTAGAAAGGAAAACACAGAGTACGGACAATAGAGCTTGTTCTGGTACATAAAAGTGTGGGTGTTGTTCCACATGCTCCTATATAAATTCTATGAATACCTTTTAGATAAGAAAGAAGAAATATAATGTGAGGGGGTGTTTTTCATGCAATACGTCTAATGTGGTCTATTTAGCACAATGTAACCACTGTCCAGCTTTTTATGTTGGAAAAACTAGTAGACATTTTAAGAAGCGCATTTATGAACATATTTTCGACATTAGGAACAAAAAATCCACTAATGCACTTTATAGACATGTTGGTAGGTTTAGTAACCATAGTTTTAATTTTTGATTATTGAACAAGTTAAAAAAGATATGCAAGGGTGGATTATGGATGAACACTTAGACAGGTGTGAGTTGAGATGGCAAATATTTTTAAATGCCTACAACTACCCTGGGTTAAACGGCAGTTGTTCCATTACCACCTATTAAAGCTTATGCATTATGGCATAAGGTGATTTATTTTGCAATTTTAATATTTTATATTTTCATATATGTAAATAGGATGTATTATATTTGGAGTTTGAGTATTAGTTTTTAATTAATTGTAAAATTTATAATATGAAATGTATATGACTTTAACTGCTGTTGAATTAATTAATATCATGTGACTTATAGTAGGGGTATATCTGTTTTTTTTTTTAATATGCACTTGTTGTTCTGATGAAGTTTTTTAATGAAAGTGCCTAACAACTAGAAATAAAATTGTATTTTAACATTTTTTTGTGGTTCTTTGGAGGTCGTTTTCAACTGTTGTTCTTAGTTTTTACTTACTGGCGTGTATATAAAGCTAGTAATGATCTAACATGTTTTGACACCTCTAGGCTCGCTACCCAGCTAAGATAATAATTTAGTTCTGGCAGGTGCCTTCAATATCTTAGTATTGTCTGGAGTAATATTTGCAAATCTTACCTAAATGTAACTAATCTAGCACAGCTTTAGAAAATATATAGCCAAGTACCTTCAAAATTCCGGTTGCACCTCCAACAAACAATATTCATTGCTGGAAACATCTTCACCAATCTGTTTGCTGTATAGAAATATTTGTAGAGATGTTTCCACATTAGTATTCTGAATTTTTCGAGCTGGTAATAGCTTGTTGGGGGGCATACAAATATCTCTCCATTTATCTTCTGCTAGTACACCTAACTTCCCTACCTATTTATTTGTTCCCATGTTGCCTTGTTTTTGTATATTAATTGCTGCATAAATTCTCCTGATTATTTTTCTGTTACTGGCTTCTACTGATCTACCTTCCCTAAGGATGTCATTTACATCTGGTTTCTGCAGTCCTCTTCTCTTCACTTCCCCATCATAAGTTTCTAGAACTCATGAGACCCCTCTTTATTTAGAACATCTCTGGATTTTGCTTTATATTTTTCCTGAAATTCTGCCCTTCTCATGACACTTAACCACTACTTTAGTTGTTCCCAGAACAGTATTTCTTCTTTCCCAATCCACCAGGTAGTTATCAGGGTTCTGTCTGTATTTTTTAAACACCTTTATTGAATTATCACTTGTGACATAGGCAAATTTACATTTATGTAAAAGTAATCAAACTGTATCAACAGGTTAAAATTGACAAACATTATGCTTCTAATATATTGCTATCTATCATATAACCTAAGCAACATTATGTAAAATTCAATTCCTGACCTTCTTTTAAACAAGAAACACGACATCAGCAATCATGCATTTATATAATGGAAAACAAACCACACCTACACAATCCTAGTTGCAGGCATTTTACATCACAAACCATACTGACACACTTCCAGTTGCAAACATTACACAACTCTTGTTCCCTGTGGTGTTAGGCCTGTAGGATAAAGTTCAAATGTCCAGTATGATTATTCTCTTGGTGTTGTGGCACTGAGTATTATATATTTTATGCTGGCCAAATGTAACCTACCCGTCTCTTTCTACCCACTGGGACCAGAAATTAAGATTCTAAAACAATTCTGAAGGGCGTCCTTGTTCTAGAACCAACTCTTTCCATTAATTGCATACTGAAACATATATGTTTTATCAGCATTTCATTATAGTTCCCCAACAGATCTCAAAGGGCCAATTCACCCCTTTCTCTAGGTAAAATCATTACATTCTAGGTCACCTTAGGTTTTTATCTTTATAAATAAATGTATTCAGACTTCTTTGAAATATCCTCCATTGCCCCTTTGGTGGTTTATGACAGAACACTTTTCCTACACACAATATAATGTAACCAAAAACATTTTATTGCCCGAGTCATCTGATCTAAATCAATCGTCTTGTTTTCCCATCGTTTGATGTGACTTTTGTTCTTGAACACTAGCCGAAGTTTATCTGAGGGAATCTTCCATCCCCTTCACTGTCCATATCTCCAGTTACTTCATTTGTAGTAAGAAGAAGAAAGAAATGGGAACCTATGGACTAATCCATGCATAGGGGAATAATTTACTGATATTGCATTTGTTTTACCTATATTAATATTGCACCCAGAGATCTGTATGAGTTTACTTAACAAGTCAGAAAATCTCTGGACATCTTGCTCTGGTTTAGTTACATAGACTATGAAGTCATCTGCAAGTAGAGCCAAATGCTCCTCTTCACCATATCAGTCCTAGTCCTGGAAAATAATTTGTATTATTTTGATAACAGAACTGGATTATTTGTTTTGGTTTATAGGTTCTTCGTTCTAGGGTTTCCAGACAGCATGGTGTTGATCTTAGCAGCATTAAATGTGATTTTCCCCCCATAGGTTGGCCAGTCAGTGGAAGGGACTACTTTAATTGATGCTAGAGGCTGTTAATGTGTCAGACATGGTGTGAGTATTATCATTAGAGTTACAATATTCTGAGTGGATATTGAGTTAGTAAAGATGGAGAACATGAGGTACCATAAGAAGCTGCCTTGAGGAGCTCCTCTGGAGTTTCAGTCTTGGACAGGGTACCATTAATTAGGACCCTCACTGTGTGTTTTGTAAAGTAGCAGAAAATCATCTAAATGTAGGAGTGACTAAACTCTTAGGATTTGAGTTCTGCTAGTTGTAGATGGTAGTAGGTTAAATCTAAGGCTTTACTGAAATCAAAGAAAGCCACTCCACTAAGCTTCCCTTCCTCTATTTTGTTGTATATGGTGTTTGTGAGAGAAAGTAGTGATGTGGTGGTACTTTGTTGTGCTGTACAGTCATATTAGAATGTTATGTGTATGGAAGCTGGAAATCAGGTGGTTAGCTACTTGAGCTATGAAGACCTTTTCAAGACTTTCATCAGTGATAGGAAGATTAAGCCTGTTAACAGATGATGAGGTTTAGGAATGGGGGATTAAAGTACCAAAGACTCGAGGAACCATCCTTGTTGAAGGCGAGAAACTGATAATATAATAGGAATACATAAAGTTTCACAAGACTTGAAGAACTTGAGATAAAGGCCATCAGCACAAGCCTGATCATTGAAGAGAACGGATGTGAGCAATTTGTTGGTGGTGGGCAGGTGAGTATGACGGAAGGAAAAGGATTATTGGGATATACGTGAGGTTTTCCATCTTGGAGGAAGTTTTACTGTGGCTGTATGATTAGATCTGTGATTAATAAAACAAAACTGGCTTATATTGGTGTCCAATTTCCAGATAAGACAAATAGTAGGTGAGAAATCATCCTTCACCTACAGGAAAGACAAAAATCTAAAACAGAAGCTATGCTATAAGGATTTAATATATAAACGTTCAAGTGGTGAAAAGGTTAATACAAAAGGTACGGTTCCATGGTATAATTCTTCGTTCTGTAGTGATATTAATACAGAAACCTCCTTTGTACATCCCATTATTAAGAACATATTTTTCTTTAATACCTTTGTTACGTGTACAACAGAAACTGTAGTGTATATTGCTGACTGTGTAATATGTGATAGTTGTTACATTGGTAATTACTCCATCGATAAGGCACCCCTAAGAGTTGACAGAGTAGTCAGGGATCTGAGGATATATGTAGACAGCAATTGGACCTCTGACCAGCATACGGCGAGGTAGTAAGAAAATCATTCTATATCACCCAACTTACAAGTAAGGGCATGGCATCCAGGTCAAAGGAAGTCATAGTTTCACTTTATTCAGCCCTTATTACACCCACCATGGAGTATAGTGCCTTGTTCTGGATATACCTGACCAGACATATGCAACAGTTAGAATGGCAACAGAGATTCCTTACCGGGAGAATAATTTCATAGGTTCATAAATTTTTACTAGGCCAATTACCACAAGGGCCTTTTTAAGCCTAGCCTTGCATCCCAAATCTCTGACAAGTTCTGGTACCCTTGATAAGTGTAAATAGGGGCTTGGGAGTTAAAACATTTACAGGCAGGGGCCTGGGAGATGAACCATTTAGAGGTTGCCTCTGTCCATTTGAGACATAGGTGCCAAACCAGGGATTAATTTCCTGTTCCCCATCCAGTTGTCCAAGTTACACTTGAATTGGTTAGGGTTGAACTCTGTTTCACATGGATGGGAAGCCTGTTTCAGAGAATGGGTAGTCTCTGGGATACATACCTGTCTGTCCAACAGGTCCTATTTATATAACAGGCAAGGTTTAAGTTGTTTGAATGGATAATTCTGGTACTGTTTGTTTTGTGGATATGCAGGAGGTCCTCCATTAGGGTGGGATCTAGCAATGCTTAGTATGCCAGACAAAGATCTCCCCTCAACAGCCTGTATGAGACCGAATACAGGAATAGGGCCTTGAGGTGGTCTGCACAGGACATGTTACTTATGCCCTGTATTCATTCAGTGAGGAATCTCTGTGGGCACTCCAATTGTTGGATATGCCTGGATAGGTAACATACCAAAAGGGGTATTGTACTCAATGCAATGCAAAAAAAGTCTGATGAATGTTCACTACAGTGGAACAAGAACTTCCTCAGGCCTAGACATCATACTTTTGTTTGTAATCTGCACAACATAGAATGATTTCCTCACTACTGTAGGCATGTGATGGTCAAAGGCTAGATTACTGTCTATATGTGTCCCCAAGTTCCTCACTACTGGGTCACTTCTTAGGGATGTGCGGTCAATGTGATAGTTGCCAGGAGTGGATGACTTCCCCAAGGATACTGTTATGCTTTTCTTGGCATTTAGTTTTAGTCCATGGCTCTGACACCAGTAAATTGTCTGTGTCAGCTCTTCCTGGAGAATATTTGTGTCGATGGGCAATTCTGTGACTGCTCCTAATTCGCAATCATCTGCAAGTTTAGTCAGCCAGAAGCCGTTGACATTGGCCTTGGCTTCAAAAAAATAAATGCCAAAAAGGAATGGACCCAGGACTGATTCCTGTGGGACTCTGCTTGTGACTGATCTCTTTGTAGAGGGTTAACAGCTGGGACTGTTTCAGATTGTAATGTCATCACTAACTCTTCAGGAGATTTTAAAATATATAAATTTAGTTCACAAACATTTGATTACACTATGGCTGATTTGTTTTCAAAAGGACTCACTTTTATTCATTCTAGAAAAATGAATATTGTGAAGGTGCTTATGGAATTTAAAATTTTATTAGAGAATTGACTTATTTTATTTAAACAAAATAATGATTTTCATTCATCCGGACTTCGTGTTGCCAGTATTTGTAACCTGCCACTTCACATGATGCTGGCATTATTTGATAAAGTTGGTGAGACTGATTTTAGACACATTTCTAAAAATTTTGATGTACACTGGCACTTTAATATTAGTCCAGAAGAACAGGACCTGCTTAACTTTGTTAGAATATTAGATGTTAGGTTTATTAAACCTGACAAGGGAGGTGGTTTGATTGTTAAACAGGATTACATTAATAGAATTGTAGGAGTAGACAGATTTAAAAATGTTACATTTTGATAATGTCTACAGCTAAATCTCTATTAATGATTTGAATGTCGCTTACTGTAAGATAAGAACTTGACTTAGAGACATGTTACTAGAGCAAAGGGTTTCATTGGATGAATATACATTTTAAATCTGTCTACTCCTACAATTCCCACTATTTTGGGCTGCCTAAAATTCATAGATTTATTTAATCCAGCTATGCGCCCTATAGTGGATGCTCATAACTCTTATTACCATACCTTTTGCTAAGATGCTGGATGCCAACTTAAAGCATTATATTTTAGTGAGCCACACATTTGTATTCATTCTTGTGACATTTTGAAAAAATGCAGTCATATAGCCTTTAATGAGAATTACATGTTTATTACAAGTGATAAAGATCTGTATTCAATAATTCCTCACGATTTAGGTATTTTATGGTTTATGGAATATCTTTATAAGAAAAGGTTTCCCCAAGAAAAAAATAACCTTTATGAAGAGTTCTTATAAATTGTATTCAAGAATAAGTTCATAATTTTTGAAAATCAGTATTTTCTACAATGAAAGGTATAGCTATGAGCACTGCACGTGGCTCCACTGTTGTTAACATCGTAATGTTAGAATGGGAAAATAGGTTCTTATTTAATAATGACTGTTTTAAAGGGTGTACGTTATACACTCAGTACCTTGATGATATCTTTATTGTTTGGAATCAAGGTAAAGAAAAAAAATAGTTGGTTTTGTTGAGTATATTAACAGTGCCACTGATTTTTTTGAGATTTACATGTGAGGTGGGTTATGATTGGATTAACTATCTAGATGTTACCTTGGAGAAAGATCTAAACAATAAAAGATTTTTTTCCAAAATATATAAGAAACCCACCGGCTCCAACAACTTTTTACAATTTATCAGTTCCCATCCTATTTCCCAGAAAAATGTGATGATTAAGGGGCATTTTGTTAGGGCAGAGCGTATGATATCAGTTTTTGATGACTTTTTAAGTGAATGTGATATTCTGAAGTTTACGTTTCTTTATTGAGGTTATCCTAAGGGTTTTGCAGACAGTCTTATGTATGAAGTCATCCAAAAAAGGAATACTAAATATTTTTACCTGTCTTAGACTCTTTAAGTGGTGCAGCAATATGTGAAGATAGTCAGGAATTAGGTGGTCCAGATGAAAATGTGCATAATATTAATAATAAAAATAATAATAATTTTAGATTGTCTTTTATTACTACCTTTAACACTGAGAGTTATTTGGTAAGGCAGATTATGTATAAGAATTGGACTATTTTAAAGGAGAATATAAGTATTAAAGTTACAATAGATGATAAACCCTTAATTACCTATAAGAAAGGCTTTAATTTTAAGAACTTATTAGAACAATCTGGTAGGGCTAATAGTGGCAATGCATATATGGGAAAATGTGGCAGTTGTAATTTAATGTGGCAGTTGTAATTTATGTAAGTATATTGATGTAGGAGAATTTTTTGAAATTAATGGATATCATTTTAGGATAAGAGATGAATATAATTGTAATAGCAAGGGTATTGTTTATGCAGCCCTTTGCCAAAGATGCCCTGCATTTTATATAGGGAAATCAGAGAAGACTAAAGGATAGAATGTATAAACATCAGTATGAAATATAAAAAGGGAAAATAACCAATGCATTATTTAAACTTATTTTGAACGAACCAGAGCATTGTTTCAAGTTTATTGTTATTCACCTAGGTGATAATGAACACTATAAATCCCCATCCTTATGCTGATCTTCTATTATATCTCTATTTTGATCACTATTTTTCTCTTTCTTGGGTTTATGTGTGACCTTTAATTATATAATATACTAGCTGTATCTTAGTTTAGTCTAGTCTTTTCTTTTCTTTTCCCTAATAGAACACATAATATAAAATAAATGGCTTGTATAATGTAGATTTGATTTTGTAATACACCATTTCTAATGTCTAATGTCTTAATACATCATTTAAATGTCTTAGTTTTGTTTTGTCATTCTCTTCTAAAGTTTATTTCCCTACTGAAAATATAAAATATATATCTATATATTGTATTATTTTTTAAAATTTCTTATGTACCAAATTCTACTGTTAATGTGTTAATGTTCTTTTGTCTTTTTTTTTTTTTGTTTGAAATTTTTTTGCTTTTCTCTCGGCCTACTGAAAATGGACATATATCCAGCTGGACTAGCCTGGTCAACAAATGTAAAATAAAATAAAATAAATAAAATAAAAATTGTTATTGAACAAATTAAACGTAATGTTAGGGGTGGACCATGGTCTTTACATCTGGAGAAATGTGAACTATTTTGGATTCTGTATTTTAATGCAGTGGGGTGGCCTGGTTTGAATGAGTTAGCCTCTGTAATGGTGTATGATCATCTTAATTAGTTAATTATTTTATTGAGCCTATTAACTAGGTATCATGTGACTAGTTTTAATGTATTTATAAAGTCTGTTTGAACTGTTTGATTTAGTCTGATGAAGTCTTACATTTTGGAGACAAAAGCGCTTTTATTTTATTTTATTTTAGTCTGTTACTAATAAATTGTGGCATTTTTGGTCTTTTCCCTCCATGTTTTTGTTTTTTTGCTACCAGTTTGTCTCATTTGGCGTGTCTCTTTGTAGAGGTGAACTCCCCATTTCTAACTTCCTGGGTCCTGTCTGTGAGTGAGCTGGCTATCTTCTTGGTGACATAAGGTTTTATACCTGCCCTCTTGAGTTTGTCAGCAATGCCCGATTGGAGTCTTGTGTCAAGTGCCTTGGCCAGGTCAAAGTAGGCAGTGTGAACCATTTTGCTCTCATCTGTTGCTTTGGTGACCTTCTCAAAGAAGTCCACCAGGTTGAATAGGCATGACAAAACCAAATTGATAGCTTGGAAGGGTGTGGGCACTTTGTATTCTGGCTGTATGGAATATAGTGGAATGGCCAACAAATTTAAATAGCTGAAGGAGAGTGAGTTCACAAAATTATAATTTTGTACTTACTCATAATAGCCAATGAAAGAGGAAAGGGAAGGAAATATGTGAACTAAGGGGCAGGCAACTAGAAGGATAGTTGAGTTTAAAACACAACACCACCAGAATGGAAGGGTATGGGAAAACTTAATTTCTGCTTAATTCACAAGAGACACAACAATGGTGTCCTTCCTAGTTTAAATGTGCAATTAAAAGCAGAACATAAGTAAAACACAGTGTAAAGAAAGTAAATCACAATATACAAAATAGGAGACAATGAAGCAATATAAAATACAAGAAAACCAAACCAAACTGACATTTCCCTCACAGCAAGTTGTGGCAGAATCTGAGTGAGCTTTTCCAGTAAAAATCAGGTATAAACACATTGTTGTATACAGACTGTCTTAAAGCTGAGTCTCTGTACTTGGTCTCATACAGGTTGCTGAAAGGCATGGATCTAGTTCTGATGGATCTTTTGCACATTGGCAAAATGAACAGCATCAAAATCAATAGATCCAAGGATTTAAATTTTGCTTGTGACATAAATAAAAATGTAGGCACAATAGATATGTATCTCAGAGAATCCCCATGCTCTGTAACAGGCTTCCCATATATGTAAAGCAGAGTCCATCCCTTACCCTATTTGAGCGTAACTTTGACCAGTGGATGGGAAATTGGATATCTACCCAAGGTATGGTCCCATGTCTCTAATAGACAGAGGTAGACAGTAATGTTCAAACTAATACCCCCAAAATAACCTCTAGAAACATACTGGAAATGTAGACAAAAATAAACACCAAAATATCCAAACGAAGGATGTAATGTGATCCTATCTCGCCTACATTCTCTACAGATGGGTTCGGAGCCGATCCTCGGCTCTGACTCGGCGCTATACTATAGAACGCAGTCTCTTATTGGCTGAGTTACCTCATATCCCAGGATGCACCACCACTACCTCCCCAGATCTCGATTGCCGCTTTCCAGCATAGACGTGGTCTCGGACTTGGCTGAGCTAAGTACCTCTAGTTAGAAATCTTTTTCTGTCAGATTTTTTCTGAAATTCACCCAAAAGCTGTTTTAACAGCTATTGTTGTTGTACGTTTGTGATTCGATAATTTTTTGTGGTAAATTGTGTTTGTTTGTTGGGTAGGAAGGTTCCGTTTAAGTTAGAGGGGCCTAGCCCTACTTTAGGCGTTTGAGTTAGAGCCTAGTTGTCATTGTTTTTTTTTGTTAGTCTGTAGTTGTTGTTAACTGTCGAAACCATGTCTAAGGAACATAGACCCTCTGGTTTCAAAAAATGTGTCAAGTGTAGCTATAAGATGTCAATCACAGATGATCATTCCCTGTGTGTGTATTGTCTAGGTCCTAAACACCTGCAGGAGTCTTGTAGCGTTTGCCACGCTTTTTCCTCTCGAGTCCTCCAAGAGAGGAAAAACAAATTGATTTTAAAAGGGCTCATTGCCCCTTCTTTTGAGGAAGCTTTGTCCTCTTCTTCTTCCCCTTCTGGCAAGAAGAAAATCGTCGGCTTCGACCAGCCCGCCGGAACCGATAGCCAAAAGTCTAGGCAGGCTTCTCCGTCGGCTCCACGGACTTCGGAGCCGAGGGCGGAACGGTCTGCCTCGATGCCTCCAGCCTCGACTCCCCTGGCCTTGGAGTCGAGAGCTCGGACATCGAGAGGTGGGTCACCTTCATCGGCTCCACTGACTTCGGAGCCGATGAGGATTGCCCGCTCAGACACTTCCACTTCGGAGCCGAAGTCCACATCGGCTCCGAGGGAGATTGCAATAGTGGTGGAATCTCCCTCGGCGCCGATACGTCTCGAGCCTTTACGGAGCCGGTCCCCCACTCTTTCGGAGCCGGCGGAGAAGTCAACTCGGACCCGATCGGTCTCTTCTCGTTCTTCGAGGATGTCCGATTCGGACGTAGACAGGGTGCTTCAGAAGCTCTTCCAGTCACCGGTCTTTGCTAAATTGATCTGGACTCCTGCCCAGTTGGCTTTGGAGCCGATCCCTTATCCTTCTACTACCATTCCTCCTCCGACAGCCTCGGCGCCGTTGGAGTCGGTGTTGGTGGACCCGGTCGAAGTTATCGAGTCGGCTCCGACTCTAACTTCAACTCCGTCCCTTGGGTCGGGTTCGCACGAACTTCCTCAGTCGGCCCTGGGGAGGCTTCGGATCCGACCCTTTCGGTTCCGAGCCTCTCTCGAAGGCCGGCTGCGGGGCTCCTGTTACTGTTGTGGCCTCGGGATAGCACCTTCCCAGGATTCTGGGGGTCCTGTCTTCGATGCCATGAGAAGTGCCTTAGCCAAATCCTCTTGGCCACTTCGACCTTTCCACCACCACCCCTTCCTTGGACGTGGTGACTGGCGTTTCTGGGGTCCCCTGTCTCGTGACAGCGGAGCCCCTGGGCCTGAGGTTACCCCATTGGTGGTTCCCTTCTTCCTGGAGGTTCCTCCGACACTCTTCGGAGGAACCACCCAGGAAGAGACTGTGTAAGAGGAAACACGCCGACTCCCTGACGCAGTCCCTCACGCCAGATACCGACCTCGATGATGCGGAGGGTCCCCAAAGTCGCCATCGGAAGATGTCTCCTTTGCTGACATTTTAGAAATCCTTAAACACCGAGGCGATTGGCAATCCAAACCCCTTCCGCTGAGGAGTCGGTGTTCCTCAAGGCCTCGGGCTCAGCCCTCCGCCTCCTGGGTGTCTCCGCCGATGAGCTTCTGGATTTGATCTCTCAGGGGGAACACCCGGATTCTGTGGAACCGGTGCCAGCTCGTCCCAATAAGTTTCTTTCAGCACCCCCGGACAAGGAGTTCTTATCTAAGGGTGTGGCTGTAGATGCTATGGTGGTGGCATCTGCCACCCAACAAGATGTGGCAGAGGCTTCGCCCATCCATCCACCTAACAAAGAGTCTAGGAGCATGGATCGGCACGGCAAGCGCACCTTACTTCAGCGGCCTTTACGCTAAGGTCTCTGAATTACTTGGCACACTTCACCAGACTACAGAGGGATCTGATCAAGGAGCTGTCGGATGCCCTCTCGGGTAACTTACCTGATCAATTAACTCAGACAGTTAATTCTCAGTTGGCTACCCTATCCTCTTTATCTAATTCGTCCATGAGGCTCATTTCCTATGCCGAAGGGCGAGTAGAGCAAGGGAACAGGTGTTGCTCTTCGGAGACAAGCCTGGTTACGCCTGTGTCATTTTGGCGGAGGCCTTTAAGTCTTCCTTTGCCGACGCCTTTGATGGGTCCTCATTGTTTGGACCCAAGGTAAAGGACACTTTGACTCGCCAAGCAGGAGGGTAAGACCTTGGCTGTCAGGGGCCGCTTCCACTCCCGCCAGGCCTTATCCCAAGGCCGAGGGGAGGGAAAATGTGTTTCCGTAAGTCTCAGAAGCCTTACTCGTCGCAGCAGAGCGATCCCCTTCTAGAGGCAGAGGAGGGGGAAATTTTTCAGGGAGACGCCGTCCCAGAGGCGGCGGAGGCCCCCGCAACACTGGAGACCGCGAGTCCTTTCGTGGCTCCTCCTCCTTCCAGCATCCCTGAAGGAGTGCCCGACTGTGCAGCTCCAGAGCCAGTTGGGGTCGCAAGCACCTAAAGGCCTGGGAAAATATTACTCAGGACCAATGGGTGCTTCGAATCATTGCCGGAGGTTACTCCATCCCCTTTGTTCAACCACCCCCACCAGTCCAAAGAATCCCGGACCCACCACCCAGTCAACGGGATCATGCAGCCGACGAAGTATCAAAGCTGCTTCAAAAAGGAGTCATCCAACCTGTCCCCGCAGACCAGGCCGGATTAGCGACTTACTCAAGATTCTTTTTGGTGCCAAAAAAGACCGGGGACTTGAGACCCATTTTGGATCTCAGCAAACTGAACCGATTTGTAAAAAAGTCCAAATTCCGGATGGTCACTTTACAATCCATTCTCCCACTGTTGGAGAAAGGAGTTTGGATGTGCTCCATAGACCTCAAAGACGCCTACTATCACATTCTGATGGATCAGGCGTCGAGGAGACACTTACGCTTCAGCCTGGGAGACAGTCATTTTCAGTTCCGAGTGCTGCCCTTTGGTCTCACCACAGCCCCCAGGGTGTTTACCAAATGTTTGGCAGTCGCGACTGCTCACTTGAGGAGTCTAGGATTCCAGGTGTTTCCATACCTAGACGACTGGCTCCTAACTGCCGCCTCCAGGCATCTACTCTTGCAAAATTTAGCAGCCACGATAGCACTGGGAAAATCCTTAGGAATCACCTTCAATTGGTCAAAATCTGTATTGCAACCATCTCAGCATATTCTGTTCATCGGTGCAGAAATAGATTCAAGGCAGATGCGAGTCTATCTTCCTGCAGAAAGGATCACAACGCTTCAGTCCCAAGTCCGAACTCTGCTCCTCAGGCGTCGAGCTCCAGCAAGAATGGTCCTGCAACTGTTGGGTTCCATGGCAGCCACCATTCTTCTGGTCCCCTTGGCAAGGTTGCACATGAGGATACTTCAGTGGCTCCTCTCAGTCCAGTGGTCTTATCAGGACCTTCCCCTCAGTCACCACATTCTGATCACGGACACGTGCAAACAGGATCTCCGTTGGTGGCTTATAACCCCCAACCTGAATCAAGGGCGACCCTTCGTCCCGCCACTCCCCTCTGCCACGCTGACTACGGACGCCTCCCAGACAGGGTGGGGGGGTCATTATCTGGACAGGTCGGTCCAAGGCACGTGGCACCCCGACGAGAGTCTTCTTCATATCAATATCCTGGAGATGAGGGCGGTGCTTTTAGCGTTGCAAGCACTGCACGATCACCTCCCCCAGGGTACAATTGCCATTCAATCCGACAGCATGTCGGTAGTCTGGTACCTAAACAAACAAGGAGGAACCAGGTCCTATCCCCTTTGCAGAGAGGCCATGAGAGTATGGGATTGGGCGATTGCTTCCAAGCGTTTTCTAATGGCAACGCACATTCCGGGGAAATCCAACGTGTTAGCCGACAGACTGAGCAGAACTATTCTCTCCCCTCACGAGTGGTCCTTGAACAACAGAGTGACAACACAGATTTTCACAAGATGGGGAGTCCCTGTTGCATCTCTTTGCAAACCCTCAATGCGAGGTGTCATCACTTCTTCACTCTGACCCCAGTTTCGGGGGGGATTCCCAAGGACGCTCTTGTCCACGATTGGCCCTCCGGTCTGCTATACGCCTTTCCACCGGTTCCCCTTCTCCCCAAGGTGATTCAGAAGGCGATTCGCTTAAAAAGCAAGATGATATTAATCGCCCCATACTGGCCTCGACAAATCTGGTTCCCCTTTCTTCACAGATATGCATTGAGGGTCCTTGGTTCCTGGACCAAGTTCCGGACCTTTGACTCATCAGTCAGGACAACTCCATCAGTCCCTCCATTCGTTGAAGTTGACAGCCTGGCTACTCCTCTTCCAACCATAATTAGGACCCACTCTTTGGCTCCTGAAGTCATACACATTTTGTCTTCAGCCCACAAGACTTCTACAAAGAAAATATATAGCAGTAAATGGAAGAGATTTGCTATTTGGGCCCAGCTCCGAGGATTAGACCCAATGACAGCCTCGTATCAGAAGTACTCAAATTTTTAGCCTCCCTGTTCCAGCAAGGCTGCTCAGTATCTACCATTAAGGTACAATTGGCTATTTCTAATTTTCATGAAAGTGTGCAACCTCCCTTAATGAGCAACAAGCTTTGTAAAGCCTTTATTAAAGGAGCTTGGCTTTACGACCCCCATTTCGCAACCTGCACCTCCGTGGGATCTGAATGTGGTATTAGGTGCCTTAACCTCGCCACCCTTTGAGCCGCAGCAACCTGTGATCTCAAATTCCTTTCTTGGAAAACTGCACTTCTAGTTGCTATTACTTCAGCAAGACGGGTTTCAGAGCTTCAGGCTCTATGTGTTAAACCACCTTACCTGGTATTCCACAAGGA
The DNA here is from genome assembly GCF_019279795.1 of Protopterus annectens. Taxonomy (NCBI): domain Eukaryota; kingdom Metazoa; phylum Chordata; order Ceratodontiformes; family Protopteridae; genus Protopterus; species Protopterus annectens. Next base: position 839,079,631 of record NC_056734.1, on the reverse strand, counting down.
TAGAGTATCTCTTAGGACAAACCCATCCTTTATACCAAAGGTTTGTTCTAGTTTCTGTCTACAGCAATCGATGGAGCTACCGGTCTTCTTTCCCAAATATTCCAATAGAGCTGAATACACTTTTCACTGCTTAGATATGCACAGGCAATTGCGCTTCTATTTGGATAGGACACACAAAGCACGGAAATCAGATCAACTGTTTGTGTCCTTTTCAGATAACAGATTAGGCAAAGCCATCACTAAAGTCACTATTGCCAAGTGGATCAGGGACTGCATCACTCACGTTTATCTCATCTCAAACAAGGAGCTCATAGCTCCGTGAAAGCTCATTCCACTAGAGCTATGGCCACTCGGCAGCCTTTCATTCCAAGCTCTCTATTAGCTTACATTTCAGCGGCTGCCACGTGGACATCTTCACACACCTTTGTTTCTCACTACAAATTAGATGTGGCATCCAGGGGTCGAGCTTCCTTCGGTTCCATAGTACTCAGGAGTGTTTTCCAGTGAGCCACCCGGGAATTAGGTGCTAGGGACGCTGTCCCATCTGTAGAGAATGTAGGCGAGATAGGATCACATTACATCTTTTAGTTATGTACTTACCATAACTTTAGATGTATGGGATCCATCTCGCCTACATTCCTAATAACCCACCCTCCATCCCCCTGCCTTGTAGACCAGGAGAGACCGGACGGCCCAAAACTGTTTTCTTTCCTCTCTTGAAAGACCTGAGTATGTTATGACAATAGTATGTCTCTGTGAATATGAGTGCGAACAAACGAGATCTGGGGAGGTAGTGGTGGTGCATCCTGGGATATGAGGTAACTCAGCCAATAAGAGACTGCGTTCTATAGTATAGCTGAATGGAGCCGAGGATCGGCTCCGAACCCATCTGTAGAGAATGTAGGCGAGATGGATCCCATACATCTAAAGTTATGGTAAGTACATAACTAAAAGTTTGCAGTATTAAGCGAAGTCAAAAGCTAATGTTCACCAGAAAACAATTTAATAAAGCGCTTTTCGTCTGCACTGTGTGCAGACTTCTTCAGACATACAAAAAAACTTTTAAAAACTTCCTTTAAAACATTTAAACTAGTGTAATGAACCAATCATAACACACAATTAATTAAGATAATTAATTAGGGCTGCTGCATTGATTGTTAGCATACACCATGAAGTGAGCTCAAAGTAAACTTTTATGCAAAACCCTCCGTGAATAACTGGAACAGCGATTGTCAAACACACTAAAGAAACTTCATAACAAAAGCATAAACTTAAAAATTAACACAGTAAAAGTGAACAAAACCAAAGCTCATACTAAAATTTAAACTTATATAACAAATAAAGTAAAACTGACAAATATATGTAAGCAAGTTACAGATGTATACATAGTTCATTAATGGTAAGCCAAGAAAGTTACTTAACCATGATATCTTACCCTCACCTTTTCAAACTTTTCAGTTTAAGAATACTGCTTATAGAGCAGGACTCATTGAGACCTGGAAAAATACAAGCATTCAGTTTGATTTGCCAGGTTAGTTCTAATTCTTCTAACAAGAGGTGTAAGGGTGCCCCCCTTCTGTCATTATTCACCTGGTCTATTACTAAAAATTTGAAACTATGGTTCTTATGTTTTGAAATGTGTTTAGCTAGTGTGTTGTCCAATTTGTTCCTAGTTATTGCATATTGATGTTCATAAATGCGTTCACGGAGCCTACGCTCAGTTTTTCCAACATAGAACGCAGGGCAACCTTGACATACCGCCATATACACCACCATTTTGGAGTTACAATTATACCTACTCCGTAACTTACATTGAAAGTTCCGTGTGGTGACTCTGTTAGTCTCTATTATGTATTTACAATAATTGCAGCTTTGGCATTTGTACATGCCAACAGTTCTCGTAAAGTTAGAAACAGATTGTTCTAACAGTGACTTCAAGTTCTTATCCCTTCTAAACGTAATGATGGGGTGGTCACCAACTTTAGTTGCAAAAGTGGGATTGCTCATAAATAATGCCCAATTTTTCTTTATGCTCTCAATACATTGGTAACTAGATGAATTAAATGTCAAAATGAGTTTCGGACCACAATATGAAGATTTGTCCAAGTGGATTACAGAACACCCTTCTGTTGGTGAGTGGGTGTTGGTGCCTTGGTTCAACTGATGGTGTTTTATGGTCAATTAGGGTTTATAAATGCCATTAAGTCTTTTAACTGTAACATGTTAAGTTGTCTATCTCGCCTTCATTGTTGCTGGATGGGTTCGGAGCCGATCCTCGGCTCCGACTCGGCCTTTTACTAAAGCTCGAGAGCTATTTACCGGCTCGAGGCCTCCCCTTATCCCACAATGCTAGGCGTCAGATACCCAGATCTCGTTTGCCGCTTCAGCTGCGAGGTTGCGTTTTTTACCGGCTCCAGGACATATAATTCTTTATTGTATTTTTTGCTACCAGTATTGTGTAATTTTTAGTTATTCTACCCTATTAGTTTAATTAGATTGTGTACCCCTTTAGATCCCACTTAGAAACTCTTTTTTCAGTTGTTACAGAGTTTTCTTCAAACCCCCCCCCCCCCCACCCTTTAGGGCAGTGTTAGGCCTAGTTAGCTGCCTTTTTCTAGTCTTATAGTCATCTTTTATAATATATATATAGATTTTTTTTCTTGTTGTTAGTGATAACTGTTGTGGTTTTAGTGGCATTGTTACTGTTAGTTTTACCTAGTGTGTGTGTGTATTGTTTTAAGCACTAGTTAACTTTCCTTGGTATCTCTTCTGTAGTATGTCTAAAGATACCAAGGTCTCAGGTTTCAAGAAGTGTGACTCGTGCTGTCAGAAGATGTCTCTGACAGAAGGTCACACTTCTTGTGTTTATTGCATGGGCCCCCTACACCTGCAGGACTCCTGTTCGGTCTGTCATGCCTTCAGTCCGAGAGTCCTGCAGGAGCGTAGGAATAAGCTCATTTTGAGGGGCTTGTTAAAGTCAGAAGGATCCCCAGCCAAGCTTTCATCGGGGAAATCCTTAAAGCCCGCCAAACCGTCGGCTCCCTGTTCGGAGCCGACGCCGAGCAGAGCTTCTGCCTCCTCGTCGGTTCCGGCTGGAACCGACACTTCGAGACCTCAGTCGGCTCTGACATTGCTATCAGAGCCTTCTCTGAGCCGAAAGCGTTCGAGGTCTCCCTCGTTAAGAGTCCGTTCGTTCGGCTCCCAGGTCTCCATTACTCCAATCGGAGCGGAGCCATAGATCCCATTCCTCTGCTATTGATGATATATGATCATGACTTGGAGAGGGTGGTCAGTAGGCTCCTTAAGTCGCAGGCACTGGCCAAAATGTTGACTAGCCCATCTCAACAGACTGTGGCTATCCCTGTGTCTTCAACAGTTCCTCCTCTGACTCTACCACTGTGTTCGGAGTCGGAGCTTGTTGGGGCTCGAATCGTCGGAACGTCGGAGCTGATACCACACCTTTCGGCTCCCTCGCCGGCTCCGATCTCTTCAGTGGTTCCATCCTCAGCTCCGAGGGGGCGAGTGGCATTGGACCCTTGTCCGACCCCGTTCTCCCTCTCGGGGCCTCGGCGCAGGTGAGCTCGGCCCCGACATCGGCCTCGGAACCGTCCCTCTCGGTGCCGGGAGGGGTTCACATCTCTTCGGAGCAGGGACCCTCTTCTCTGCCTGATAGGGGCGCCTTTGAGGTGATGAGGAGCGTGCTGACTCCGGTGTCGGCTCCGCGATCGACACCTTCGGCTCCTCCCCCTATGGTACCTGCGCCGGTCTCTGTCCACCCTCCTGACCCCAGGCGTGGAGAACAGGCACTCCAGGTAGCCCCATTGGGTGTATCTTCCTCCTCCAAGGCCTCCCCTGATCATTCAGAGGAGCCCCCTCGGAAGAGAAAATGTAAGAGGAAACATGTTGACTCCCCCGAGTCATTCACCTCAGACACCGGCTTGGAGGATTTGGAAGGGTCCCCAAGGTCCCCCTCTGAGGATGTCTCCTTCTCAGACATCCTTGAGATCCTTAGGCAGAGAGGGAACTGGACTGCCCTTAACCCTTCTGAGGACGAGTCGGTGTACCTGGATGCGTTTGGTTCTCGCCCTTCCACCTCCTGGGTGTCTCCGCCTTTCGACCCGCTCATGGAAGTGGTGGCTCGGAAGGCGTGGACGGCCCCGGACACAGTGGAACCAACTCCCCGCAGGCCCACAAAATTCATTACAGCCCCGTCCGACAAACAGTTTCTTGCAAAGGGTGTCCCTGTTGATGCCATGGTGGTTGCAGCAGCCACTAAGAAGGAGTTGGCTGACCCTTCTGTACCTGTCCATCCACCTAATAAAGAATCTAGGAAAATGGACAGGTACGGGAAGCGGATGTTTTCTTCAGCGACCTTTTCCATGCGGTCGCTGAACTATCTGTGCCATTTCACCCGCCTTCAAAGGGATCTCCTTAAGGAACTGGGTGATACCCTTCAGGATCCATCTGCTGTGGGGTCTCAGGAAAAGATTAACTACCAGCTGGCAACCCTTAACACTATAGTCAACTCATCCATGCGGCTCATTTCTTATGCAGCCGATGGGGCGAGTAGGGCTGCAGGCACAGGCGTGGCTTTGAGAAGACATGCCTGGATACGGTTATGTAACTTTGCTGACCCCTTTAAGGCGTCCTTCACCAATACCTCCTTCGATGGTTCAGCTTTGTTTGGACCACAGGTGAAAGATACCCTTACCAGGTGTGAGCAGGAAGGCAAGACTCTCTCTGCCGTGGGAGTCCGTTTTTCTACTCCCTCTAGACCATACCCTAAAGGTCAGAAGGGTGGAAAAATGTGGTTTTGCAAACCCCAGGGAGTCGTGCCTGACACACGTGGCGAGTTTCCCTCCAGGGGCAGAGGAGGGAACAACAATAGATGCCGCCCGAGGGGCAGAGGGGCTCCGCAGAATCAGGGTAGCGGGGAAGCTTTCTCTGACAAACCCTTTCAGCACCCCTGAGGGGCTGCCCGACTGTCCACCTTTGGAGGCAGTCGGGGGTAGATTGTCACTGTACCCAGAAGCCTGGCGACTCCTCACACAAGACAAATGGGTACAGTCTATCATATCCGAGGGTTGCAAAATCCCTTTTGTCCACACCCCCTTGCAAACAAACAGATCCCTTCCAGATGTTCCACCCGGTCTAAGGGAACAAGCAGTACTAGAAGTTTCAAAACTGCTAGAAAAAAGAGCCATCCAGCCAGTCCCAGCAAGGATCCAGGATTTACTCCAAGTTCTTTTTGGTATCAAAAAAAACAGGGGACTGGAGACCCATTTTGGATCTCAGCAGGTTAAACAAGTCTGTTCAAAGAACGAAGTTCCGGATGGTCACGCTTCAGTCCATTCTACCCTTTTTGGGTCCGGACAGCTGGATGTGCTCCATAGACCTTCAGGATGCGTACTACCATATCAGAATGAACAGACACTCCAGGAGGTTTCTCCGCTTCCGGCTGGGAGCCAGTCACTATCAATTCAGAGCCCTGCCCTTTGGTCTCACCACAGCCCCCAGTGTGTTCACCAAATGCATGGCAGTGGTTACGGCTCACCTGAGATGGTGAGGATTCCAGGTGTTTCCATATGTAGATGACTGGCTCCTAACTGCTTCCACCAGGCATCAGCTAATCCGAGTCAGGGATTATACCATCCAAACTTGCTCCGAGCTAGGTATCTCTATAAACTTCGAAAAGTCTGCATTGTCGCCTTGTCAATCTATAACCTTTATAGGCGCCATATTAAATACAAAAGAACTGTCGGCAAAATTTCCATTAGAAAGAGTATTAGACATTCGCTGACATGTTCAAACGTCACTACAGTGCAAGAGAATTCAGGCCAGATTTGTACTGAAAACCTTGGGTCTCATGGCAGCAGCAATCACATTACTTCCCCTGGCTCGTTTTCACATGCGGATTCTTCAATGGATGCTTTTTACCCAATGGTCCTTTCAACAGCTTCCAATGTCTCGCAACATAATAATCACCCAATCATGCAAAGACCACCTTTCTTGGTGGATGGTCTCCTCTCAAGTTTTTCAGGGCAGACCATTTGTCCTTCCTCCTCCGGTTGCCACGGTGACAACGGATGCCTCCCTGATTGGGTGGGGGGGGGGCATTTTCAGGGCAGGACTGTCCAGGGCACATGGCAACCCCTAGAGTACCATCTGCACATAAACGTCTTGGAGATGAGAGCGGTACTTTTAGCGTTGCAAGCTCTTCAGGACTCTCTACCTACCGGGACTATTGCAGTTCAGACGGACAGTATGTCGGTAGTGTGGTACATCAACAAGCAGGGCAGAACCAGGTCCTATCCCTTATGTCGAGAAGCACTCAGAATCTGGCAGTGGGCGATCTCCTCTCAACGGTTTCTGATAGCAACGCACATCCCCGGGAAGTCCAATGTCATAGCGGACAGGCTAAGCAGAGCAATCCTTATGCCTCACGAGTGGTCTGTCAATCAGTTAGTAGCGGACAAAATTTTCCACAGATGGGGTCAACCTTGCTAAGACCTTTTTGCAACCCCTCTCAACAGCAAGTGCAGCGACTTCTTCACTCTCTTCCCCCTCCCAGGCCATTCCCCCAGAGATGCTTTAGTTCACGATTGGCCCCGGGGTCTTCTCTATGCATTCCCTCCTTTTCCCTTAATTCCAAAACTGATTCAGAAAGCGACCGCTTTGGGATCCAGGATGATCCTCATTGCTCCTTACTGTCCTTGACAAATTTAGTTCCCATTCCTGCATCGTCACCTGCTGGAGCAGCCCTGGAATCTGGACCCAGTGCCAGACCTCTTGGTCCATCAGTCGGGTGGGCTGCACCAATCCCTTCAGTCTCTCAACCTCACAGCTTGGTTGCTCCACTTCCAACCTTAGCCAGTCTTCCACATATTTCTCAGCCAGTGCGTGAAATCATACTTTCTTCGCACAAATCTTCTACTAGGAAGACTTATGCTAGTAAGTGGAAACGTTTTAATTTCTGGGCAGAGGCTAAGAAGATAGACCCCTTTACAGCCCCTGTCCATAATGTTTTAGATTTTTTGGCGGAACTTTTTCGAACAGGTTCCTCGTCTGCCACCATTAGGGTCCAATTGGCTGCTATCGCAAATTTTCACGTTGGCCTATCAGAGTCCACTATCATGTCCCACAAACTTTGTAAGGCCTTTCTTAAGGGGACTATTTTACTTAGACCCCCGGTTAAAGATCCCCCCCCCTCCGTGGGATTTGAACTTTATATTAACTTCTTTGATTCTCCCTCCCTTTGAACCTGCGGCTTCTTGTTCCTTAAAGTTACTCTCCTGGAAGACTCTCTTCTTAGTAGCCATCACCTCAGCCAGAAGAGTATCGGAACTTCAAGCCCTTTCTATTTGTCCTCCTTATCTTATTTTTCACAAAGATAGAGTTTCACTCAGGACTAATCCTTCCTTTTTACCCAAAATACCCTCAGAGACAAATCTCAATCAGGCTATTGATCTTCCTGTCTTTTTTCCTAATTATTCAAACAGAGCTGAACAAAAGTTACACTATTTGGACGTTCACAGGCAACTACGTTTTTATTTGGATAGGACCAAACAGACAAGAAAATCAGATCAACTCTTCCTGTCCTATGCTGAGGGCAAGCAGGGCCTGCCAGTTTCTAAGGTAACCTTGTCCAGGTGGCTGGCCTCTATTATTACCTTGATCTACCAACTGAGACATAAAGAACTCCCTACAAAACTAAAAGCTCATTCCACCAGAGCATTGGCTACGTCGGTAGCTTTTCAGGCTAGACTTCCAATGGAATCTATTTGTGCTGCAGCCACATGGGCCACTCCTCATACCTTCATTTCGCATTACAAGTTGAATATGGCCTCCAGGAGTCGAGCTAATGTTGGTTCCACTGTGCTCAAGAGTCTGTTTCAATGAGCCACCCAGGGCTAAGGTGCTAGGGACGCTGTCCCATCCAGCAAGAATGAAGGCGGGATAGACAACTTAACATTAAGAAGTTATGTACCTACCATAACGTTCCATGTTAGTTGTCTTCATCTCGCCTTCTTTCTTGCGTCCCACCCTCCATCCCCCTAGCCTGGTTAGGACCGAGAAGAATCCCTTTTGCGGCCTTCTTCCTATGGTTGACTCTTTTTTTTTTTTTTTTTAGGTTACGTCCTCCTCTGTTTGTAGCACTGTAGGTAAACCTTGTGGTGGGAACAGGTGTTTTTTCCATGGTGTTAGCTCTACCAAATGAGATCTGGATATCTGATGCCTAGCATTGTGGGATAAGGGGAGGCCTCGAGCCGGTAAATAGCTCTCAAGCTTTAGTAAAAGGCCGAGTCGGAGCCGAGGATCGGCTCTGAACCCATCCAGCAAGAAAGAAGGCGAGATGAAGACAACTAACATGGAACGTTATGGTAGGTACATAACTTCTTATTCCTTAACTAGTTCATTAAGGAGTTTTATGGGGTATCCCCTATGTGTGAACATACTCGTAAGTAGTTCACATTCTTTGCGGAAGTCATCATCTTGACTCACTATACGGGATGCTCTAACAAGTTGACCTTTTATCACTGATTGTTTCTGATGACTAGGGTGACAGCTTGTAAAATGCAAGAAGGAATTCGAGTATGTGTTTTTCCTATGAATGTTAGCTACAAAATTACACACTTCATGATTTTTTGACAATAAAATGTCTAAATAAGTTGTAGTTACGTCACTATAAGAAGAAGGGAAGCTCAAGAAGTGTGTAGAGTTGTTAAATTTATCCAACATCATGTTACTGATGTTGACATCACCTTTGATTAAAATAAAAATGTTGTCCAAATAGCAGGTGTAAAATGTGATGTGTTTCATTATTTCAGGATCCATAAACACAAACTTGGTTTCCCAGTGCGTCATGACTGCATTAGCTATGCTCGCCCCACAAGGGGAGCCCATGGCACCACCCACTTTTTGCAAGTAAAAATTCTCACCAAACATGAAAAAGTTATTATACAAAATTATTTCAAGTAGTTCTACGACCACAAAAATTTCCATTTTGGTGGCTCCATTTTTCTTGAGCACTAAAATGACCCATTCAATGCCAGTATCATGTGGTATACACATATAAAGGTCCTTCACGTCGACCGTGAGGAAGTTGTTACTTGTATCAAATGCTAGCTTGTCAGTTTTCTCAAGGAAAGACTAAGAGTCCTTGCAAATCTGAGTTTCAAAAACAAGATATTTCAGTAGTATAGAGTCAACAAACTTGGTGCATGGGTAGGTAGGGGAACCACGACCATCAACTAATGGTCTCATTGGAGGATCAGTGACGCTTTTAAGAATTTTTTGGTATACCGAAAAGGTACGGAAACTTTGGGAAAGAAGTGGTCATGTAATTGAACATTTTTTGTTCAGTCCTACCTTCAACAAACATGTCCTCTATGCTGCTCTTTATGGATCTATATGCTCTATTAACCTCTGAAAGTGAACTAAGTAAGTATAAAGGACTGTCTAGAAGTTCATGGTAGTCTGGATTATCAAAAATTACCTGCCCGCCACCCTTGTCGGGCTTACAAATGCGTATATCTTGCATTCGAATATAATCAAGGTGTTCACGTTCAACTTTACTAATATGGTCGTTCCTTTTAGACTTATAAGTCTGCTTAACCCCTTGCCCGATGTCTAACTCGCACATCTGCTCAAAAATCTGTACTAGTGGGTGCAAGGGGGGGTTATATGTACTGGCAATTCTAAATGGGTCAATATCTATTCTATCAACACTGGCACCCATCATCAAGTTAAAATTCAATTTCCGTGAAAACAATTTAACGTCAATGATAGTATTAACCAAGTCAAATTTCTGTTCGGGGACGTATGTGTAACCTTTTGATAGAAATTCAACAAGGTCAGCAGAGACAGCAACCAAAGAAAAATTACACATTTTGAAATCACCTGTAGAATTTATAATAATGCCAGGCTTAGTTGTTTCCCACCTAATGACACTTTTGTCTAATCTATGGTCCAAGTAATCACCATCATACAGTTCCAAGTCACTTATAGTTAAGCTATTATCAGTGAAGTGAGAATTATTATTCACTAAATGGAGATTGTGATTGTCAAAATCAATGCTGGCATCAGAGAGTGTGACAAGGTCAACAGTTAGATCAAAGTCTCTGAATACTGCACAGTCCATAAAAGTTAAGTCCTGTATGTCTTGGACCTCTGCTTGTTCGCCCTGCTTTGGGCAAAGTTGTTATATTGTTTGGTCCTGGTTCCGGTCTGATGGGCATCCCGAAAATTTGAATTCTGTTGTGTGGGGGTACCTTGTGATTGATTACGATTGTGTAACCTCTCACTTCTCCTCACTTCATTTTGTGACTGTAGATTGTCATTATTTGGACCCAAGTTCTCATTATGTGAGGCATTGTTGGTGTTAGCCCTCAAGTTGTCATTTTAAATCACATGTGTAACTACATTTTCAACTACATGTGCAGGGGCTCCATTCAGTGGACGGTTAAAACCATGCCATACTTGTGCAGCTGATAAAATAGGATATGCAGTATTATCTTTGTATGATTTAAGGTCAGGGTCCAGCTTTTTAACTTTATTGTTCTTAAGCTTACCCAAATATTTGTAGATACTAGAAAAAATACGGCTGTATTCGTATTTGTAGTGGCCAAATTCAGTGTGATGTTTGATGCTAGAATCTAACTCCGTAACCCTGATGTTGAGATCATTAACCCATATAGTGTAATGCTTGATCATCACTTTGAGTAATTCGAAGCCTTGCCGGTCAAACAGAGCCACCAATTCATTATAAAAGTCAGAATTAGTAACTATAACAGTTGGAAACTGGGAGCGCCGTAACCCTTTAGGGACAATCTTACACGAGAGGCACTCACGAAAATACGAAATTTCAAGTTGTAGCTTCTTAAGCTTAACCAGCAAGCTATCTAAGTCTTTGAGTTTGTCCACAATATCAGGTGTTAGATTAAAATCTGAAGGGTTACCTTAGCTGCCTTCTGGTCGTATATCATTTGAAGATGTAAAAGTAAACGTGTCCGCTAACCAAGCACCAAGCACTGGAACACTCATATAATTACTGCCGTTGTCAATGGACTTATTACAAAGTTCTTGCATACGAGTCCCTGCTGGATTGTTTGTTGAGCTGGTCGCATCTGCTTGACTAGTTCCCATACTAAGAGGCTGACGGCCCACAGCCTCACAGTTGTTTTCTACAACCGGTGAATTTTTAGTTAGTACTGCTGGTTGATGGCAGATTTGTACTGCCGGTAAAGTAGAAGAAGTGTTTAAACATCCCGCCATTTCGGCTCAGTTGTTGTCTTCTCTGGTAGTTGGAAGCAAATCATGGAGGGCTCGTTGTTGTGTGTCAAGCTGCTCCAACCTGGCACACAAAGAATCCATCCTCGATAAGAGAGAATCCAGGATGGAGGCATTAACAAGGTTGGAAACCGAAGCTGGTGCTGGAGTTACAGCACTATCACAGCCCTTAAGAAGTTCCAGTGTAGCATTAGCCGAGAAGTCGCTAGGGCTACTTGCAAAACCTGAAACCATAACAAACTGGAAATGTAGACAAAAATAAACACCAAAATATCCAAACGAAGGTTTGCAGTATTAAGCGAAGTCAAAAGCTAATGTTCACCAGAAAACAATTTAATAAAGCGCTTTTCGTCTGCACTGTGTGCAGACTTCTTCAGACATACAAAAAACCTTTTAAAAACTTCCTTTAAAAACATTTAAACTAGTGTAATGAACCAATCATAACACACAATTAATGAAGATAATTAATTAGGGTTGCTGCATTGATTGTTAGCATACACCATGAAGTGAGCTCAAAGTAGACTTTTATGCAAAACCCTCCGTGAATAACTGGAACAGCGATTGCCAAACACACTAAAGAAACTTCATAACAAAAGCATAAACTTAAAAATGAACAAAAGTTCACAAACCAAAGCTCATAATAAAATTTAAACTTATATAACAAATAAAGTAAAACTGACAAATATATGTAAGCAAGTTACAGATGTATACATAGTTCATTAATGGTAAGCCAAGGAAGTTACTTAACCATGATATCTTACCCTCACCTTTTCAAACTTTTCAGTTTAAGAATACTGCTTATAGAGCAGGACTCATTGAGACCTGGAAAGATACAGGCATTCAGTTTGATTTGCCAGGTTAGTTCTAATTCTTCTAACAAGAGGTGTAAGGGTGCCCCCCTTCTGGCATTATTCACCTGGTCTATTACTAAAAATTTGAAACTATGGTTCTAATGTTTTGAAATGTGTTTAGCTAGTGCATTGTCCAATTTGTTCCTAGTTATTGCATATTGATGTTCATAAATGCGTTCACGGAGCCTACGCTCAGGTTTTCCAACATAGAACGCAGGGCAACCTTGACATACTGCCATATACACCACCATTTTGGAGTTACAATTATACCTACTCCTTAACTTAACATTGAAAGTTCTGTGTGGTGACTCTGTTAGTCTCTATTATGTATTTACAATAATTGCAGCTTTGGCATTTGTACATGCCAACAGTTCTCGTAAAGTTAGAAACAGATTATTCTAACAGTGACTTCAAGTTCTTACCCCCTTCTAAACGTAATGATGGGGTGGTCACCAACTTTAGATGCAAAAGTGGGATTTCTCATAAATAATGCCCAATTTTTCTTTATGCTCTCAATGCATTGGTAACTAGATGAATTAAATGTCAAAATGAGTTTCGGACCACAATATGAAGATTTGTCCAAGTGGATTACAGAACACCCTTCTGTTGGTGAGTGGGTGTTGGTGCCTTGGTTCAACTGATGGTGTTTTATAGTCAATAAGGGTTTATAAATGCCATTAAGTCTTTTAACTGTAACTTCCTTAACTAGTTTTAACTTTTTACTGCATTTTATAGATATAAACTAATCTGCATGGTTGTATTAAAATTGTCTGCCTCACAGGTTTTGGTAAATAAAGTTTCACACTGTTTGTAAATCTTTTCTAGCTAGTTTCAATGTGTGTGTGAGATATTAACTGGAAATTGTCTCAGTTTGTTAAACATCTGTTTGTGTTTGTTTGTTCTGATTTCTTGCCAAGGAGTGTTTCATATAACTGATTTAGTTTGCCACCCTCCCTCTATATTGGTATCCTGATATTATACTTGGTAGCTTTGTAATTCCCCGCCCCTACTGTAAATTTGATCTGGGACACTTCTCCCAGTCTAGTGTCATTAGCTCATTCTACCTAATACAGAGGGAACATTTGAGAAGGCCAACCCACTTAGTTTCTTAACCTTGAATTATCTTCTTTCCTCCTTTCACCCTTTCCACTTTACTAAAAAAAAAAAAAAAAAAAAAAAAAATTCCTGCCTTTCCTGTAACTAGTCTAGTTCCTGTAACTACTCTAGTCCAGATACAGATATGGTGTATCCAGGACTGTTTATAAGCTTCTGAGCCCTCCAAGCCTTTCTGTGTTGGAGGGAAGCCTTCTAACTTATCAGTGGGAGTGGTAAGCACTAGGTAGCCTATCTACCACAAGAGGAGTGGTTTCTGGCCCAGAAATTGTAGTATATTGGCTGTTTGAGCAGTTTTTCCATCTCTTTCAACTTTCTGGTTTAAAAGCTTGTGTTTGCACTTTTCCCGCCTTTACTGTAACTAGACTAGTCCAGATACAGATTTGCTATATCCAGGACTGTATGTAAGCTTCTGAGCCCACCAAGCCTTTCAGTGTTGGAGGGAAGCCTTCTAGCTTATCAGTGGGAGTGGTAAGCACTAGGTAGCCTATCTACCACAAGAGGAGTGGTTTCTGGCCCAGGAATTGTAGTTTATTGGCCGTTTAGCAAGTTTTTCCATCTCTTTCAACTTTCTGGTTTAAAAGCTTGTGTTTGCACTTTTCCCGCCTTTACTGTAACTAGACTAGTCCAGATACAGATTTGCTATATCCAGGACTGTATGTAAGCTTCTGAGCCCACCAAGCCTTTCAGTGTTGGAGGGAAGCCTTCTAGCTTATCAGTGGGAGTGGTAAGCACTAGGTAGCCTATCTACCACAAGAGGAGTGGTTTCTGGCCCAGGAATTGTAGTTTATTGGCCGTTTAGCAAGTTTTTCCATCTCTTTCAACTTTCTGGTTGAAAAGCCCACATTTGCACTTGTTTCCCACCTTCCCTTTTACTAGTCTAGTCCAGATACAGATTTGTTGTATCCAGGACTGTTTGTAAGCTTCTGAGCAGTGCCAAAGTCTGCTCTTCAATTTTTCCTTAGATCTAGTAGTTCTCTCTTCTCCTGCACTTTTATTAGCTTATTAGTCTAGCACTTTACAAGACTTCTTGTAGCAATTATTGTAGCACACAAAAGTGCTACCAGCACTAAACATTCTACAAGGAAACAGCTCTAGTACTTATTATTAATCCCTACCCCTCCAGGCATGTCTAAGGTCAGTTCCCTTTGTATTCTCCTATTACCCTGGTGAATTGGGCACCCTGAGGCAATGTAACAACTGCCTCATGTACACTGACAACCCTCTCCTCTTACCTCCCAACACTCAGACTTGCGAGAGATGCACTTATATATCTAAAATGGAAGCCATGCACTCTCCAGCCAAGACCGGAATTGCTGGTCAAGAGGAGAAGGTCAACACTTGTACCACACCACATGGAACACATAGTCCTCCAGAACACACACCAGCACTGCCTTCACAAAAAAACACAAACCACACACCCACCTTCAGAGAGGCTCTCAATAAAAATTTACCTAAACAGCAGAGACCGCCAAGGCAAAAATGCACTCAACCACCACAACACAATACTAATCACGAAACACATAACTCTGCTAAACAGCATGCCACTCAACCAAAGCCCCTAAGGCATATCAGCATGTCCAAAACACTAGTCATAGGTGACTTGATAGTGAGGCACACTGATGTCACAGTCACTAGGTTGAATAAGGAGAAAGTAAGCTGTCAGGCTCCAGGATCCGCCACATAACGCACACACTCAGGTCCCTCAACAACAGGTACAAATAGGACTCTGTCATTGTACATGTGAGTGTGAATGACCTGAGATGTACCTCCCTGGACTCCATGAAAAGAGACATGGAGGAGCTCTTGGATTATATAGCACAGGCGGGTATGACCTTAGCCCTGAGCAGCATCCTGCCATCACCCAGAATGATACCACAGTACAAGCAGAAAATGATTGACTTCAACAATTGGCTAAGTTTCTGGTCTCATTCTAAGGGGATCCAGTATCTGTCTGCCTGGGATGACATAACTGACAGACCTCGATACTTTGCCAGAGATGGCCTGCATCTGTCACCCCACAGGGTTCGGTCCTGGGTCCTCTCCTGTTTGGTACCTACTTCTCTGGTGTCCAGACCAACATGGAGGGACTCTGGCTGACAAATACTGCAGACTATTGGAAGTTGGGAGCTATTGTTAACTCCTCAAGTGATGTTGACATCCTACACAAAGGCCTCACTGAGACCAATAACTGGTGTCAGAACCATGGCCTGAAGCACAATGCCAAAATATGTGTCATCCCCTTTTGGAAAAACCTGATTCCCATGAATTGTCACATCAATGATAGTCCACTGAACACAGAAGGCATTATAAGAGATCTGGGAACACAGGTTGACAGCAACCTCTCTTTTGACCACCACATTGCTACTGTGGTCAGAAAGTCCTTCTATGTGGCACATCTCATTACTAAGGGTTTTGCATCCAGGAAGAAAGAGATCATTGTCTCCCTCTACTCTTCCCTCATTAGGCCAATCATTGAGTACAATGCACCATTTGGCATGTGCCTCACTAAACACCTGCAACAACTGGAGAGGCCGCAAAAGTACCTCACAAAGAGGATCCTAGGCCTTAAACATTTGTCCTATATGGGCAGACTAAAAAAACTCCCAACTATTCTCTTTCTCATATCACCTATGATCCCTCCTTGACTTGCAAAGCCATGTCTGACCCAGCTCTGTTAGAAATGCTACATCTAAAGAAATCCCAATCCCTCTGCACCACATGCTCCAGAGACCTCAACCTCATTACCACAATCAACAGAACATGCTGGAGGGACAGGTTCATAACCCAGAGACTGTCCATGCTATGGAATAGACTTCCCGTACATGTCAACCAGAGCACCTCACTGGCCCTCTTCAAGAGAAATCTTGATGGGTGAATGGGAAATAAAAAATTCACCACAGGCATCACTCCAATGGCTTTACTCGACAGAGGCACTGGGAACTAAGGACGGGTGGCATGATGCCAGGGTAATCCTATGGGCTAGGCTTGTAAAGGCCCCCAGAGCCATTAGCCTAGTACACACCTATGAACCTATGAACAACAGTAAGCTAGATCTGAAAATTCTTGTTGAACTCTCCCATAGGTGAATCGTCCCCTGGTGAATCTCTTTGCCTCAGCAGAAAATTACCAACTTGGATATTTTATTTTAAATTCCCTGGTTGAAAGCCTGGACATTTGATACCTCATCTTAACATGGAGGACAATCCTGCTGTACTTTTTTCCTTCATTATTCCTAATTCCAAGAGTGTTGCAAAACATGAAGAAAGGAAGGATGAGAATTCTACTGATCACCCCTTATTGGACATGGTAGCCATGGATGTTCCCTGAAGTCTTTGTGATCCAGCAAAAGCCAGTTATCTTGTATCAGAAGAGTAGGCTGCTAACACAAGAGAGTGGAAATGTGACACATGAAACACGAGGACCCTGTGACTTGGCGCAGGGATCCTGTTAGCCTAGTAATACTGAAGGACAGGCTACCAGAGGAGGTGGTAAATATGTTGCAGAAAGCAAAGAAACCTAGGGGGTCACACACCTGGCCAGATGGAAGAGGTTCTCTGTTTGGTACATTTTCATTCATCAGCAGAGGAAATGCATATAATGATGTTATATACACCACTCTGGGGGACATTAACCCCAAACAGATTTCATAGTCTCAAGTACTGTAGTCTGTAGCAAAACTCTTCACCTAGGGCCTTTGATATATACTTGTTAAGATGTACTTGCCAGCCATTTCAGTGTGCTTACTCACAGAACCTCCACAGACCTTACACTGATGATTGAAACTGGTTTTAAAGAGTTCCTTTATCTGCAGTCCTTTACCCCTGCCTTTTTGACGTGAAGTTTGTCCTGTAGAAATTGACACTGTTACCCTTTAAGTCCAGTGCTTCACTACTCTGTAAGTTCCTCTCATGAAAAACACTATTCCTGGTGGCGATCACTTCAGCCAGAAAGATGTCACAGCTAGAGGTGTACCCAGGCTTTTGGAATTATATGTCATCTTCCAGAATGTAGCTCCTCCTTCCATCCTTAGACAGTTGGTTCTGAACAGTATACCTTTTCAACACTGAAAAAGAAAAAATATATGAATCATGAAATGAAAGACTTAAGAAAATAAACAAAATGCAAAAAAAACTAACAAAACATTTAGCTGTATAACATTTTATACTTGCCAGTTTTTCTTTTAAATTTGAATTGTAGCACATCTCATTGCACAAAATAAATTATTTTTAATAAATGTACTGTGTGACATACATGGTGCATGTCTGGATGAGCCAATGGTTGCTGCTACAGGCTTTGGTGTCCAGTGAGCTTTATATGGTGTTCCGTAGGTTCATAGGTAAGTAATTGGTCTGCAGACTATTTCAAGGCTAGCCAAAAAACCCTAGTCAGAATTTCCCTCTAGTCTCAAGGAGGGCAAGGCAGGATAGACCAGGACAGAATTTGAGCTGCCCATGCAGTTATCCAGGTTTATCTTGATGGCTACTCTGCTTGACACATAATTGAAGTTTGTTCTAGAGGTGAGAGATGTGTTGGGATATGAATTTCTCACCAGTGTTTCTTATTTGTCTACTGATGAAAGTTTAGTTCCTTTAACCTAGTATTTCATATACTATTAGTGCTATGAAGGAATAGGAGCTCGAATAGGTTTGGCTCTTTCGTGACACAAAAGGATAGATAAAAATCTCCATGGAGTCTGAAAGAGACTGATTACAGAGAAGGGGCTGCCAGTCTCTCCTAATAACCAAGATTTTTGAAGCCATTGATCTTTTTAGTTATGAATTTCTGAGATATCTCAAGTTGTGTGATATTTTGATTAAATACATGCCAAAAGGTGCATTATATTCAATAATGGGACTGAGAAAATATGAGTAAAGGGGAATTATGACTTCACTGGATCTAGTGGAGAGGCCTTTGGAAGTTAGATGGGCCAGATAAAATGCTATCCAAACTACTGTGGAGACATGATGGTCAGATGATAAGGAATTATCAACAAGTCTACGCAGGGTCCTTAAAATAGTGTCTGATTGGAGGGGTCCATCTCCTACACTGTAAATTAAACTGTTTTGTTTACCAAAATTAACTATGTTACATTTTTTTTACATTTAATTTGAGAACATTGTTCTTGCAGCAATTGTTAACATGGTCTAAGTCATGTTGGAGCAATTGTGATTCAGGGAAAGATCAAATAACATAGCCCAATTTATAGTCATCTGCAGACTTAGTTAACCGTTGGCCAGACATGCTGGGCTGAAGATCTGAGAAATATATGCCAAATAGGAGTGTGCACAAAACTGAGCCCTGTGGTACACCACTGATAACTGTTTTGCTTTCAGAAGTGGCACCTGCTAGTCTTCCCACATGAGTTCTGTCAGGCAGCCAGTTAGCTATCCATCACACAATGTAAGGATTTATATTCAGATTTACAGGTCTAACAGTAATGCTTGCATGGGGAATAGTGTCAAAGGCCATGGCCAGTTGTAGATATGCTATATGCACCGCACAATGACTGTCCGCTGCTTTGCCTACTTTTTCAAAGAAATTATTGAGGTTAAAAGAGGCAAGACCTTCCTTTGATAAAGCCAAATTGGTGAAGCTCCAGGGCTAAGAGATTGTTAATGTCCAGATTAATGAAGTCTGATGTAATGCACTCCATAGCTTTACATATGAGGTTAGTGAGACTAATGGGTCTGTATTTACCAAGTTCTGTGATTGGGCCGTCCTTGTGTAATGGCATTACAATAGCTTTTTTCCTAGCTTCAGGAATGTAATCAATGGAGAAGCTTAGATTAAAGAATTTAAGTAGGGGTTTGGAAAGGCCATATTTGGCACTGTTAATCACACAATTTGGTAAGCTGTCAGGGTCTATGGATGAAGTATTCTTAGTTTTTGAAAGGCTGAGAAAACTTGCTCCATAGTTATTAAAGGGAGCAGCTGGGATTGTAGAACCTGTGGGATAGCTATAACTGTGCTTGGAGTCAAATCTGCACTAAATGCATCAAGTAAGATATTAGATATTTCTTGTGGATCACAGAGTATAGTATTACTGTGTACTAGCTCAAAACACTGTTAGGTGTTAGTGCTTAACATCCTGACATAGTTAAAGCAAGATTTGCAGTTATTTTGGTTGCAATTGCTATTTTAAGTTCATACTCAGCTTAGAGCTACTTAATGGTTGTGTGTTTTGGTACTGAATGCATGGCTTCAGCATAAACCAATGCTGAAATGGCTAAAGACTTCTAATTCAGATACCCATTGGGGGGACTTTGTTTACTGAACAAAATTAAAGTTTGTGAAGGACCTCTTTTTTGTTATAGGAATCTGCAATTAGACAATGTTTTTTTGAAGGTTCTATAGCTATGGTCTGAGTTCTGAAAAGCATTAGACTTTGTAAATACCTAAATTGATTAGAGCAAAGACTGAAATCTGTGTTAAAAAATTGATTAGAGACTGGTTCTAACCTACACTATGAACTTTTAGAATTATTTGGCAAAATGGGTATATAATATATGAAATTGCTGATTAAGGCAATAATAGGATATTGGTTAGTTTGACAAAAGAAATTGCTACAATACAAAAGGAGATTGTTAATGATCATTTACTTGATATGCATACCTCCCAGTATGAGCAGGTTTTTAAAAAGGTTGACGCTCACTGTGATATCATTATTAAGAGAAAAGAACTTTTTGTGTGACAAAACAGCATACCAAACCAAAAGGGCATATCCATCACCTAAGTATGGGGAAATGCAAAACAATTGGAAGGCACAGGGTTAAAGGACAGGAAGTTTTGTAAGAAATGGTGGAGCTTCCTCCCGTTGTAGGGGAGATGCAAATAATGGAAAGGATATAATGGAAGGGAATGATGGTGAATTTTTTTAAATGAATAATAATAATAATACTGGTAACAATAACAGTAGTAATCATTTTTTTGAGTTTCAACCTCTTCCCCTAACACTACACAACTACCCCCCCTCCCGTGACCAGCAAGGTCACCCTAGTTACAGAGTATGAGGGAGACAAGGGGGAGACTGGAATGGTGGACAATTTCCATGAGAATTATCACCCTTCAGGGAAAGGGAAGTGGAAGGGAAAAGGGAGCGGGAGGAACAGGATAATTGTGGACAGAATGCTCTAGATAATTTGGCGACATCTGATGTTATTTATGGCAAAATGGCTTTAAGATTTTTAATTACAGTGATGTTGTTATTACTCAGAAACATTTTAATATTTTTAGGAAAGGGCTTACTTTTGTACGTAGTACGTCTCTAAATATGGTTAATATTTTGTTGGAATTAAAAATGTTTACTAGAAAGTTACATTTAAAAATGCATTTTCAGAATGATGCTGGGGTGAATGATACTGATATTAAATGGACCAACAGTCTGCCTTTACTTCCTCCTGTTATGACATTAGAAAAAATGTGTGAGAAAGAGATTTGCAATGTGGACAAATTACACAAAGGAAACATTTTTTTAATCTAACTTTAAAACAAAACCAAATGTTAAAGATTTGGTGAGAAATAAAGATCTTAGAGTCATGAAACCAGATAAAGGAGGTGGGGTCGTTTTGATGAATTATTTTGATTATTCTATTAGAATGTACCAGTATTTAAATAATGATACTTATTTTGAATTGAGTTTTTGTAATGAAGTAAATGTAACTATAATAGGATTGGTATGACACATAATGATTATTATATTAATAATGACATTTTGGAAACTATCTTGCATTATTTAGATGTAAAAAAAAAACTATTATACCTTCACTTCAATTTTTATCATCCTTAAAATTCACAAGCCACCATTGAGACCTATTGTTAATTCTGGGTTTTTCAAAACAAAGCCTTTAGCTAAGTTTGTTGATAAAACTTTAAAAACATTTTTTGAAGACAAGAAACATTTCCTTAATTATTCTTGTATTGTTTTAAGTGAATTATCTAGTTTAGAAGATGGTGAGAACCTAATTTTTGTTACTATAGATGGTCAGGATCTGTATTTAATTATACCCAATATACAAGGCTTAGATTGGTTGCATGATGCGTTATACAATGGAATGGAGTTGGATCAAAGTAAAGTGGAACTCTTGGTTAATTTAATGGAAATTGTTTTAGGGAACAATTATATATATTTTGTAGGTGACTGTTATAAACAAAGGAGAGGAGTGGCCATGGGAGCAGCAGTTGCACCCATTTATGCAAATATAGTACTGTGGTATTGGAAAACGAAGTATGTTTTAAGAGTGAATTTTATGAATTTATAGTGTCCTATTTTAGGTTTTTAGATGATTTATTGATATTATGGAATGGTACAACTGAGAGATTAAATTATTTTTTTTTAATATATCACTGGTACAGTTACATCTCTGAAATTTGCAATGAATTTTGAGGAAAAGAAAAATTAATATTTTGGATTTTATGTTATACAAAAATAGGTGCAAAAAGTTTAACTTATGAATAAAGTTATTGCAACGGCTTGGCAGTGTTTTTATTTTAATAGTCCTGCTTTATGCTGTTTTTGGAATTATTTGATTACATGTTTTGCCTTTGCCACCCTGCAAGGCATCTTTCTTATAATGTTGCAGTACTCTCTCACTGATACAGTAGACTGTTGCAACAGTGATCCCTGTGATGAAAGTACAGTTATATAAACAACTCGTATAACACAGGATGCTCAAGTAGGTGACCTCTGCTATACTACAAACTTTCCCTCACTAGCCTTCTACCATTTTTTGCTGGTCTAAGATTGATAGTACTGTGTGAACTGGGGAAATAGTGCACATTCTTGGGGAATCTGTCAAGCAACTTTATTATGATAATCTTTACTTGTTTGGGGGAGTATTGCCCTTACCAACTGGTAATCCTTTGAAATTTTGAGGAATGCAAAGATAACCCTTGTAATATCAAGACGAATTGTGCAAAGTAGGAGATTGTGCTTGTTGCATTCAAGAAGTCCAAGGTTGCATTTCCTTGGAGTATTCCCCTTAGTAGGAGATATACCAGTCTCAGAGCTAGTATAAGTGTTGGGGTGCATTTTCCCATGTCAAGGAGTGCAGAGGACTTGCCCCCTGTAAATAACTAACTTTTGACATTTACCATTTGATTCTTTTTTTTTTTTTTTTTGCGTGAGCTGCATTTACAGGTCTTGGAAATACAGTAGATGAGTACTATTACAAAGCAGTCCTTGTGAACCTTGTATGCAGAGGACACAGTTTGCATTTTTGTGCTGCTACAGGGGTGCACTACTGAATGCCTGTCTGTCAAAGTAAATTGAAGTACAGTGTGAGAGTCCTCTCCATATATGCTGTACATCAGATGATATCTGACAAGAAGGAATAATGCTTGCTGCAACATCTGAGAAAGCTCTGGAAGTTAGCCCAAAAGTTCTCATATATGCCTTTGTTAAATCCTATATATAAGGAATGCTATTAAAATTGTGATTTTTCTGCTCCAGCATCTATAGCTCTGGAGAGTTGCTTATACAGATGTACTTTTATTCTTATAGTTGCTATCAAGGGAAGTTTTGTATAGTTCTAGAACAAATATGACTTTAAAATATTTGCTACAAATGATTTTACTCCATTTAGTTGTTGATGACAATTTCTGTTTTGTTAGGTTCTTTGGTGGAAGAAATTGTTGCCTGAACTTTGTAGAAGAATAAGAGGAAATGGATGTGAAAGCCATCTTCTTGTGTCATCCCTGAAAGGTACATAAAAGGTTCTCATTTAAATGTAATTGTCTGTCCTCCATTTGTGAATGCAATAACATGCCAGTGAAAACTTGAGTATGACTTAGAGAAAAATTTCTCTTTTAATCTGTGTATAACAAATGTATTGCACAGTTTAATATTTCTATATCGCACAACTTATAAACAAAGAGATTGTGTCTAGATATAGGGATGTCATTGCCCCCTGTACTCAGCCCTCATTAGGTCAGTCATTGAATATAATGCCCCCATGGCATGCATCTGTCCAGAAACATGCAACAACAGGAGCACCCAGAGAGTACCTTACTAAAAGGATACAAGGCCTAAACAATATGTCCTACATGGACCGACTGAAAGGCATATCACTATATGCAGTATTCTACAGACTGTTAAGAGGTGACCCAAGTCTGGCATACAAGGCATCCTCCGACCCATTAATGATGAATTTACTGCACATCAGCAAGTCAGATGCCATCAGAAATATTTGGTATAGAGATTTAAACCTCTTCTGCAATGTCAGCATTAATGTTTGGAGGGACAGGTATATTTTGCAGAGGATACCACTGCCATGGAACAGACTTCCCATCCACTTAAAACAAAGTTCATCCTTGTCCATTTTCAGGTCCAGTTTAGATCTATGGATGGGAAACAGAAAATTTACCCCAGGATTGCCCTCTCTACTAGTAATGGACAGAGGCAGCTCCTAAATGTTTTATCCCATACATGGGTCCACTTACAGTGGATATAAAAAGTGTACCCTGTTAAAATGCCATGTTTTTGTGATATAAAAAAATTAGACCACAATAAATCATTTCAAAATTTTTCTTACCTTTAATGTGACCTATAACCTGTACAATTCAATTGAAAAACAAACAAATCTGTTAGAGGAAAAATATAAAAAATAAAAACGTACAATAAGCTAGTTGTATAAGTGTGCACGCCCTTAAACTAACACTTTGTTGAAGCACCTTTTGATTTAATTACAGCATTCAGTCTTCTTGGGTACACACGTGCCATCAATTAAAGGGACTCTGATTAACCTTGAATAAAGTTCAGCTGTCCTAGAAGAATTTTCCTGACATTTATCATCAACAAGGTTGAAAAATGGCTATTAAACCAACGTCTAATATTAAATCCCAACAAAACTAAGTTACTTCTCTTCACCCCAACGAATAGGACCACCTCAGCAGTGTTCAACATAACCGCTAATAATGGTACCATCATCTCCCCAGCAACCCAAACTAAACTGTTGGGTGTCACAATCGACAACAACCTCAGGTTTGATGTTCACATCAATCAAACTACAAAAACTCTCAATAAAAAATTCGGTAGTCTCTATAGCATCGAATCATTCCTCACCCCGCAGGTTAGAATTGCAGTTGCCCGCTTCCATCTTCTATCTACCCTTCTTTATGCCTCCCATCTCTTTTCCCACCTGAACAAAACCGATCTTAATAAATTGTCATCATGTTACAACCACATTGCTAGATTTGCAACTGGCACACCCTACCATACCCACCACTGCCAGAACCTGAATCTCCTGGGCTGGCTGGAACTACCCCACCTCCTACAGCTCAACCAGCTCAAAGTTGCCCATAAAATGCTCCACCATCCGGACACTACTCCAGCCCTAAGAAACATAATCTGCCCCTACAGCAACAATTGAACACTACGCTCATCCACCAAACTCCTAGTACTTACGATCAAATCCAACCATGCTGCAGGCGACTCCCTCTTCGCCAACTCTGTCGGCAAAAACTGGAACTCATTA
The DNA here is from genome assembly GCF_019279795.1 of Protopterus annectens. NCBI lineage: Eukaryota > Metazoa > Chordata > Ceratodontiformes > Protopteridae > Protopterus > Protopterus annectens. The sequence goes on along the minus strand of NC_056734.1, from coordinate 839,054,904 downwards.
CCAGCTGACCTTACCCTAGAGTCTTCAGCAAGGATATTTAAATACAAACTTAAAAGCCACCTCAAATCACACTGGATATGTCCCTGTACCAACCCTGACTAGTACCCCACACATCCCTCCACTTCCCTTTTAATAAATGTCCTTGCCTCTCCATCCCTCTTCATCCAACCAGGGAGATCCTTCACGATAGCTACTCATGGTATTGTTTGTGTAAATAAAATATCTTAAACCCAAGGTTATATGTTATCAATACCAATTACTTGAATTGAAATGTATGCCTCAGGCCTCATGGATGGTTGTATTTACTATGTCTGCAATCAGCTTGTATGTCTGTAACCTCAGTTATTGGACTATGTATTTTTGTAATACCTATAACCTAAGTGCAATGTTCCTAGTATTTGTAATTTGTGTATGTAATTTGGAGCTTTTCTCCCCTGGACTCTGCTGAAAATGGACATGTATCCAGTTGGACCATCCCAGTTAACAAATGTGAAATAAATAAATAAAATAAAAAAAATAAATAAATTAAAAAAAATTACTCAGTTGCCTGCTACAGCAAAAGCCATGGTTCGCAAAGAGCTTACAAAGCATCAAAGGGATCTCATTGTTGAAAGTTATCAGTCAGAAGAAGGGTCCAAAAAAATTTCCACAGCATTGGATATACCATGGAACACAGTGAAGACAGTCATCAAAAAGTGGAGAAAATATGGGACAACAGTGACGTTGCAAAGAACTGGACATCCCTCCAAAATTGATAAAAAGACAAGATGAAAACTGGTCAGGGAGGTTGTCAAGAGGACTACAGCAACACTGAAGGAGCTGCAGGAATTTCTGGCAAGTACTGGTTGTGTACTTCATGTGACAACAGTCTTCCGTGTTCTGTATATGTCTGGGCTATGGGATAGGGTTGCAAGACGGAAGCCTTTTCTTACACAGAAAAACATCCAGGCCCGGCTAAAATTTGCAAAACAATACATCAAGTCTGTCAAAAGCGTGTAAGAAAATGTGTTATGGTCTGACGAGACCAAGGTTGAACTCTTTGGCCACAATTCCAAAAGGTACATTTGGCGCAAAAACAACACTTTGCATCACCAAAAGAACATTCCCACATTGAAGCATGGTGGTGGCAGTCTCATGCTTTGGGGTAGCTTTCCTTCAGCTGGGACTGGAGCTTTAGTCAAGGTGGAGGGAATTATGAACAGTTGCAGATACCAGTCACCTTTAGCCCAAAAACTTCAGGCGTCTCTGAGAAAGCTGAAGATGAAGAGGAATTTTACCTTTCAACATGACAATGACCCCAAGCATACATCCAAATGAACAAAAGAATTGCTTCACCAGAAGAAAATTAAAGTTTTGGAATGGCCCTGCCCCAGCCAGAGCCCAGACCTCGATCCAATAGAAAATCTGTGGGGGTGACCTGAAGAGGGCAGTGCACAAAAGATGCCCTCGCATTCTGACAGATTTGGAGCACTTTTGCAAGGAAGAGTGGGCAAATATTGCCAAGTCAAGATGTACCATGCTGATAGACTCCTGCCCAAGAAGACTGAATGCTGTAATTAAATCAAAATGTGCTTCAACAAAGTATTAATTTAAGGGTGTGCACACTTATGCAACTAGCTTATTGTACGTTTTTTTATTTTTTATATTTTTTCCCTAACAGATTTGTTTGTTTTTCAATTGAATTGTACAGGTTGTAGATTACATTACCTATTGAGCCTATGAACCTGAGACAGATAACAGCAAAACTTAGTGGAAATCTTGTACTTTTAGCTAGCTGATTTATAGCAGGAGAAACACTTTGCATTACTACAGTATATGATTTGTAAATCAAGAGTCTGATAAATTACTTTTGAGATTTAGCATTTTTTTTTGTTAGTGAGTTGAGAAGACCACTGCTTCAGGTTGCTTTTTCACTGTGGTGGATTGGTGTGCTGAATGAGGAGAAATTAGCATTGTTCTTATAGTATGCAAACACCAGGTGCAGCTTTAGGAACCATAGATGTTCTTCATGTTTCACTGTTGCATTCATCACATTTGGGTTATCTGCCTGCAGGTAGCCCTCAGCCGGCCTGAATACCAGAGTCTTCGGATTACTGCATTGGATGCTTTCGCTTCTTCCATGACATCAGGGGTATAAAACATGCAGCCGACACCATTACATCAGTCTTTCTTGCCATGCGGTACCCAAAGCAGAAGGAGTTCGCAAGTGTCGGTCGGTCGACTTCTGAAATTTTCGTTTTCGAGTTTCAGACCTGAAGTCTTCAGAAAGATAAGTACCCCATTGGGGATCCTTTTTTCTTGTTCTAACCGATGTCAGAAAAAATTAATAATTGTCTTGCCTGTGGAAAGCAAATACCTCATAGAGATTTTCATTCTTACTGCATCACCTGTTTAGGCCCAGACCACGACATCCCTCGCTGTCGGTTTTGTGCCTTGTTCAATGTCCGAACTATTTGTCGTTGGGCTATTTTTGTAGCTGAATACTTTAGTTCTCAATCTTTGTACTCCGAAATGGCTTCATTAAGCCATCCGACTACCGATCTTCAAATATGTAAGGATAAAGACAGAGACAGACTGCATAGGTCCAAAACTGGCGACGACACTTCTGTTAAGCTAGTCGCTGGTCTGTCGGTACTCAGTGAGGTGCTTTTGCAGCCCCTGATACCCGCTACTACAGATTCGCAGGCCTCTACTGAGACCCATTCGGAGTCCGGTATGCCGCGAGATGCTTCTTCGACTATGGAACCTGCGGATGTCTCTACCTTGGATGGATCCGGAGCCGCTGTGCAGGCACCGGCTTCTGAGGGTGTATTCAGGCCTACTGATTTTCATATTAAACCGACAACTTTGTTTCAAGCTAAGAATACCGAATTCCTCAGGCCTAAAGCTCGCACTACGCCTAGAAAACCGACGAACAAACCTCATTCTCAGGCCCATATGCCTCAAAAACAAATGACTAGAATGGCTGAAGACCTTATTACCTTAATAAGGGGAAGCCAGCCTTCCCCTGTAAGAGACCTAGAACTGATTTTCTTTGTGATTCTTCTGATCAGGAATCTGATGTCTCTGTTACTTCTGACTACCAGGATTTACCCTTATCTACTTATGAGGATTCTGATGCAGAGGATTCCATTCCCTCTGCTTCCCCTCCAGAGGATTTTTCTTTTGGTGAAACCTTGCATACCCTTAGGGAGCATTTTTCTGCTGGGAAAGCCAGGACTACTCTGAGTCCAAAAAGAGACTTAGGGAATTCCTACTCCTGCCTCAACACAGGCCTGTAGCTATCCCTCCTGTTCTGGAGATTGTAGATGATGTTTTCTTGGAATCCAGCCTTACTCCAGACACTTTGCCTCCAGCTCCCAGGAAACCTGACAGGTACTACAGAGTACCCGACTCTCACAAATTCCTCTTCAAGAATCCTACTGCGGATCCAGAGACCATTTCCCAAGGACCTAAAGGCTACTACTGCCAGGAATCCTACCCCTTCTGATAGGGACTGTAGAGCTTTAGACATATGGGGTAAGAAGGTATACACTTCTGCTACTTTGGCCATTAGGGCTTTAAAGTGCCAGTTTCATATGTTAAAGTATCAGCAGCATATTATGGGACTACTTAAACAGAAAATTATGTTGATTCCTGACTGTGCTGAACACAAAGATTTGCAAGAGTTGATGCATTCTGCTGAGCAAGTTGGTAAAAATACTTTGCAATGTGGTTTTGATGCTTTAGAAGCATCTTGCAGGGCTGCTGTCACTGGGTCTGTTCTTAGAAGGCATGCTTGGCTTAAGGAACAAAACTTGCCAGATCATGTTAAAGCTAAATTACTGGAAGCACCCTTAAACCAAGACCACCTTTTGGCAACAAAGCAGAAGAAGTCCTTAAAAGGATGGAGGAAAAAGCTAAATCTATGCAAACTGTTAAAGATTTCTTACAAGTACAGCCTCCTAGATTCAGTAGGCATTGGCCTTCAAAGAACTGGTCTTTTCCAGTCCCTTCCAGGCCTTCTCAGTCCAAACCCAGGAGCAGCAGACCACCAAGACTTCAGTCTCAGGCTATGCACAGATCTAAGCAGTGGGGGGCTCCCACTTCCAAAGCAGGGAGTACTAAGCCACCCCCTATGGAAAAATGGCAAAATGACTTATCCTTAACTCTTCCAAGCCCTGCTTAACTACTTGCTCCCTTAGGAGGAAAGCTCACCCTCCATGCAAAAAACTGGGAACTCATTACCCAGGACAAATGGGTTTTAAACATAGTTTCCCTAGGATACAGATTCCACTTCCACTCACTCCCAACCCCAAGTGGATGGCCAGACCTCCCCCCAAATCAGTGGGCGGAGGCCCAAAAACAAGTGCTCTCTCTCCTCAGTACCAAGGCTATTCAGCTTGTCCCAGCAGAACAAAGGGGACAAGGTTTTTATTCAAGACTGTTCCTGGTTCCCAGAAAAGAAAACTCCTGGCATCCTATCCTGGACCTGTCTATTCTCAACACCTTTCTGGTGGTTCCAAAATTCAAAATGCTAACTCTTCAACAGTTTCTTCCTATGCTAGACAAGGATGTCTGGCTGGCAACCCTAGACTTAAAAGAAGCTTACCTGCACATCCCAATAAGGGAATCCTACAATTCCTACGTTTCAGGGCGGGCTCCATGTACTGTCAGTTCTCTGCACTTCCCTTTGGCTTATCTACTGCGCCCAGGGTATTCACAAAGTGCCTAGCTCCAGCCATTGCATTTTGCAGGCAGAGAAATATTCAGATTTATCCATACTTGGACGACTGCTTGATTCAGGCAGAAGGTCAGGACTTGCCATTACAACACCTGGCATTTGTGAAGAGACTTCTATCCTCACTGAGGTACACCATCAACAAGAAGAAATCACACCTAGTACTCTGCCAACAGATTGTATTCCTGGGAGCAAGCTTGAACACAGCCTCCCAGATGGCATTCCTCACTCCGGAGAAACAAGTTTATTTGACAACCTATTTCAACCTACTGGCCTCAAAAACCCAGCTATCTGCAAGGAAAATCCCGCAAGCTCTGGGGTTCATGGCCTTTTGCATTCTGTGAATTCCATATGCAAGACTGCATATGAGGAAACTTCAGTGGTATCTAAAAAGTCTATGGTGTCAACATTCTCAGGACCTGGAAACAATGATTCCTATCATTCCTTGTCTAAGTACAGAGTTCTTTTGGTGGGCAGAGGCCTGCTACCACAACAAGGGACTCCCTTTCACTCTAACCCCTGCCACCCAAACCCTAACAACAGATGCATCAGACTATGCATGGGGGGCTCACATTGCAGGGCAGTGCATTCAGGGCAAATGGAACCCAGGTCAGATGCACCGGCATATAAATCAAAAAGAAATGTTAGCTGTACAGAATGCTCTGACAGCCTTCAAAGACCTTATTCTTCCAGGACAGCTATTGGTAAAGACAGACAACACCACAGTTATGTGGTACATAAACAAGCAGGGGGGGAACCCATTCCTACCCACTCTGCAGACTAGCTATGGCTCTGTGGATCACAGCCTTGAGCTACCAAGTGAACCTGCAAGCTCAGTTCCTGCCAGGCAAACTAAATTCACTGGCAGACGACTTAAGTAGAAATCTCATGGACCCACACGAATGGAAACTGGAACCCAAAATATTCAAGCTCATGAGAAACAAATGGGGGACACCAGAGGTAGACCTGTTCGCCTCCCCTCAGAAGTACCAGTTGAACAGATTCTGCACCAGAACTCCCCACAGTCAAGCTTGGAAAGCGGATGCCCTGTCTTTTACCTGGGAAATCCTCTCAATTTATGCCTTTCCCCCTCTGCCTCTCCTCTCGAAGGTTCTACTAAAGATCATCAAACAGGACAAGCCAAGGACAATACTGATTGCCCCAGACTGGCCACGCCAGCACTGGTACCCCCTTTTGTGCAGTCTGACAGTGCTGCAACCATGGCACGTGTCTCAGACCCCTTCCCTGCTGTCCCAGCAGATGGGCCAGATTCTGCACCCTCAGTTTCAAACCCTGAACCTTGCAGCCTGGCTAATTCTCTGAGCTCACCTCTAGTAACCTTCAGTAAGCAGGTGCTGGCTGTCATTCTTGAGGCAAAGATCCTTAGTGCTAGAAAATCCTATTCAGAAAAGTGGAAAAGATTCTGTTCCTGGAGCAAGGCTCAGGGGATGGGCACAACTGTGCCCAGCTTACCTCATATTCTAGATTATTTAACAGAAATGCTTCACAAGGGCCTGTCTTTCTCTTCAATTACGATTCATGCCTCTGCCATCTCAGCACATTATAATACTGAGCCACCCCTCTTCTCTCATCCACTGCTAAAGCAATTCCTTAGAGGGGCCAAAAATTTAAGACCCTCCCCCCCAGGAGAGCGCCCATTCCAGCCTGGGATCTTAACTTTGTATTGGAAGAACTCACTCTTCTCCCCCTTTGAACCAGCTGCTACAGCAGAGTTGAAATTCCTTTCTTGGAAAACAGCCTTACTTCTAGCCATCGCTTCAGCAAGAAGGGTGTCTGAGCTGCAGGCCCTCATGGCAGTGGAACCCTTCATTATCTTCCATGCAGACAGGGTTTCCCTCAGGACTCATCCATCCTTTATGCCCAAGGTGGTGTCTAGTGTGGCACTAAACCAGTCCATTCATTTGCCTATCTTTTTCCCTAATGCCCAAAATAAAGGGGAAAGGATACTGCATTCTCTGGACATGCACAGACAGCTTAGATTCTATTTGGACAGAACTAAACCTCTCAGAAAATCTGACCAGCTGCTAGTTAGCTTTGCTACAGGGGCAGAGGGGGAGGCCATTTCTAAGAAAACCTTTTCCAAATGGATAGCCCGTTGCATCCATTTCTGCTACAAGCACCATGGAAAACCTACCCCACAGGGGATAAGATCACATTCCACCAGGGCTGCATCTACCTCTTTGGCATTCCTCAGAGGAGTTCCTACCAGGGACATCCTGGAAGCTGCTACCTGGAGCTCTGTACATACTTTCACGAAGCATTACCACCTGCCTATCTTTTCTAAATCCAGAGCTGGATTTGCCTCAGCAGTCTTACAGGGCCTGATTGCTAGCCCTAATGCTCTTCAACTGCCTTCACCCTTCCTTAGCTTTCGGAATCAACCCAAATGTGATGACTGCAACAGTGAAACATGAAGAACATAGTACAGTTGTGTACACTTACCATAAATGTAGATGTTCGAGTATATTCACTGTTGCAGTTCTGGTTACCCTCCCTCCAGCCCCCTGACTTCTCTTGGCTCTACCTTTCCTTCTTGTTTGGCATATATTATTTCATGTGTATTTGCTTTTTGCTGGGGGTGTTCCATACCATATATTTGCTTCCTATTATGGAGGCACCTGACATCTGGGGCAAGAAAAACTGATGTAATGGCGTCGGCTGCATGTTTTATACCTCTGACATCATGGAAGAAGTGACAGCATCCAACGCAGAAATCCGAAGACTCTGATATTCAGGCTGGCTGAGGGCTACCTGCAGGCAGATAACCCATATGTGATGACTGCAACAGTGAATACACTCGAACATCTACATTTATGGTAAGTGTACACAACTGTACTTTCCTTCTCTGTTTAATATTTGTCTTCTAGGATAATGAATGGATCATTAAGGATCCCATGACAGGCACTACCTGGGTTTAAACAGACAGGTATGTTTACAGAGCTTGAATTTTTAAGTGGTGTGTTATACTATCATAACAATTTAAACTGAATGCAATGCTGTATCAGAAACCTTTCATACAATATTTCTTTTTATTCTTTTTTCCCATCCTTTCTACATCTTCCGGCCATCTACCCATCACTCCTCATACCCGTTCATTCTCCATTATCTGGGTGAGAGCTGTTCATGACTTGACTATATGAGTGTGAGCTGTTCATGACCTGACTATATCATAAGGCAGCCATGGAAGGGTATTTGCCTTTTTCTTACCTAACCCCTTTCCTTGATGTCTGATAAGAGCCTGCTGTGTCTTCATTTATGGGTGAAAGAATCCATTTACTGACACCCCATGATGCCTACTGCACACATGTGTAGCATAGCCAAGCACATATGTCTGTGGTCCATAGTGTTCTGTGTTTTACACCTCTATCTCTAGTAGATGCCAGCATTACCGCAAACTCAGCCACCTCTGTACCCCTAAGATAGTAAGCTGATGTCAGCCTGTCACTTCCATGCTCCCCTACCGAGCTCCTCCAGTACCCAAGTTGCACATCAGTCTTGGATCATCTAGGCCGTAATATGGGCATCGTCCTGCCACATCACAAAAATGGGTCACCTGTCCTACCACATATTAAATACAAGTATTGACAAATACCCATTTACCTGCAATAAAACATGGGTATCAGTCACAGAGAAGCTGTGGTCATTTTCTGCTTCCAATATATAGGAATTTACCCACCCTGCAAAAAACATTTTTTTATTAAAACACTTTCAGTAAATGGAGAGTTCAACCATTTATTCTTCTTTTAGTAAACCTTTGCTGAGTTGTACCATGATGAGATGTAGGGGAACTGTCCAACCCATATTTTGTTTAACATTTTTGATACAACCCTGCAGCTATTGTCTTTGTCTCTAATTTAGTGAACTCACTAGTGTAGACATAGAAAAGGCTTTGAAAAATTTCTTGCTGGCCATATTCCTTTCCAGGGTGGAATTTCAGTTCTGCAGAGCATGGGCTTTCATCTTCATTCCTTCTCATCATAAGAAGCATGAGTCTAAGTGTTAGAATAACAGAAGGCGGGAAGGAAAAGAAAGCTTAAGTGATAGCAAACATTTGTCAAAGACTCATTTAAGGACCTCAAAAAGTACAGAAACAAATGATCTCAGATGATTTAGCAGAAGCAAAAAGGAAATGTTACTTTGTCATATCACGAACAGCACAGCACCAGGAAATAGTACCAAGAGCAAGATGACAGCGCCTGCTTTGGTTTCCTGTTCTGAAGAAGTCCTACCTCTGTGTTATTGGATGAAAGAGCTAAACACTTTTATTAAAAATATTTGGTGGATTACCACAGGCATTGTCTTCTTAATGTTGTTTTGTTTACCTCTGCCTGTTTTTTTCCAGATATTTTTCTAGAGCTGTCTCCCAAGGTAGAATAATAATGGCAATCACTGGTTTGGCCCTACTTTCGTAATCTCAGAATTCACCTGGTTCCCTTATTTGTATATGGGTTTTCCCATTATGGCACCTCTTCCTTGTCAGTCAAGGGCCATCAACACTATAGGTTATGCATTCCTTACCCATTGTATTCCTCTGTTTTTGTGTTCATTGGTTTTGAATCCCTTAACCCAGTTCCTCTGGCAGCGCTGACCTTTTGCCTGATGCTACATATCATTTTAGGTTGTGTCTTGCATATACCTTGTGCGGGTGTTAGGCACAGGTCTGTAGAAAGGAGGATTGACTGTATATTTTTACGCCTTTCCTTGATGTTGTAATTTGCATTTGGAGCTTTCTTGCTTGGTCCTTACATGCAGTGAGCACCTTAGGAGTTGATTTTTGTCTCACCATTACACCAATTTTCTTTCATTATTTTATTAGAAAATGTTGTAGTCTTTCCTCATCTCCTTTCATCAGACTTTGAACTGTAGATGTCCTTCTATTCAGTGTTGCAATATTATTTACATATAGGAAGTCCCCAGGGGGAAGGTGACCTGTTGTCCGGTCAGCATACAACACTTTTTAGCTACTGTAGGTATGTGGGACGTCGCATATATGTCCTGGCAATGTCAGCCATAAAAGGACGTCCGCATGGACAATCCTAAGAACTTTTCTGCTGCCATTCGGAACGCTTGACTCATAGTCTGCTGCCTGATTCCATTGGTTGCTGCCAGCTTTCAGATAAGTGCCTCATTGGGGATTGATTTCTTTGCTTCTGACTTCTTTGCTTATTTCATGTCATCCAGGAAGAGCAAGTGTAAGTGTGGAAGGTAAATTCCACATAAGTATAGCCACGATCTTTCTCTTTTCTGTCTAGGCCTAAATCATGACCATTGTTCTTGTTCCATTTGTCAGATCTTTGTCCCAAAAACATTGCAAAGCTGATTTTCGGCTTTGATTCTTTACATAGAGAATCAATAACTAAAAATAGTAGCTAAAGACATTATGAAGGGTTCTGTGGGTTCTTTGCCTGAGTCAATTTAGAAGAGGAAAGTCAGTGAACCTAGACCTGAATCCTCTTCGTCTGTGCCTCTATCCACAGACGTATCCTGTGAAGTTAGAGAAGACACGGAGTTACATTCGGAGGTTGGGTCTGGTTCATTGGTGGGTACCTCCTTGAAAGCCATTAAAAAATCTGAACTTGGCACATCCTCAGAGGCAGTGCAGACATCCATTCTGGATGGACAAGGGGAGCTACGGTTTATTGTGCTTGAAGGGTCCAGGGATATACCTCTTAGTCCAGCTAGGGAACAGATTCCGGAGTCAGCTGCAGAAGCCAGGCCTACGTTAAGTTCTTCCTCAGCTCATTATGCAGAAATACATTTTAAGAAAAAACAGAAAACCAAACCTTCTCTGGTCCCTTCCTCTCCACAGTATGGGATACATTTTCTCAGGGGTTGATTAAGTCTTCGATAGCACTTAAACCTCCCACTGTTGTTTCTGTTTCTTCTTTCACATCCACTCCTGTTAAAAGGGTTAGGGAAGAAGAATTATCTGATGATGATTCTTCCTCTGATGAGGATTCCTTGGCATACTCTACAAAATTACTTCCTCTTTATATGCTTCTCCAGAGGAGGAGTCCAATGGGGCAGATTTCAGGGTAGAAGAGTTTTCTTTTGGGGAGACCATTAACAAAATGAGAGAATTTTTTAAATGGGAATGCTGACAGATGTTAGAAGAGCAAAAAATGTATTAACCTTTTACAAATAGAATCTCCTTCTCCTTCTGCTGTGCCACCTGTTTTGCCAGCATTTTTGGATGCTTTTTCCTCTGGTTCTAAGACCCCTGATTCACAAACTCTTGCTTCTAAATGCCCAGACAGGTTCTACAAGGTGCCTGATGACTGCAAATTGTTGTATAGCTGTCCTTCATCTGATCTAGCTGTAGTATCCATTGCTTCAGACAGGTCCTCTAGGTTTTCACCTTCTTCAAAGCTTCCTCCTCCAGATTAGGAGAGTAAGATTGTGGAAAGGCTATCAGAGCTATAAACTATCAAACACACATGTCTAGGTATTCATTGGCCCTATTTTCACAGGCCTCTCAAGCACTTTCACAGCTTCTGGACTCTGACCTAAAAAATCAGGTTATGTCTCTATTAGCAGCTTCTTCTCAAGTGGCTAGACACTCGATTAAATGCAGTTATGATGCAGTTGAAGCATTCTCTAGAGCAGCTGCTTCTGGCTCTGTCCTTTGAAGGCAGTCTTGGTTGAGGCTTTGTCAGATGACATCAAAGCACAATTGATGGATGCATGTCTAGATAACATTGCTCTTTTTGGTTCTGTTCTGCAGATTTATTTAAGTCCAGACTCCTTACAAGAAAAGGGAAAGGAACTTCAAGATTTGAAGCACCTCTTTGTGTCTCCTGTTCCAAAATTCCACAGAACTTTTCCCACTAAGACTTCCTTTGTTAGGAGACAGACATATCCATCTTCTTCCTCTGCTTCTTCCAGATCTAAGAAGACTGCAGGAAAACTTCCACAGTCTAAGACTACTGGTTCTGGCCATTCATCCCAGCAGCCCTTTCCAGCCAGGCCAAGTACTCTGTGACCACCGACCTCTTCCAAATCTTACCCCTCTATCTCTTCATCTATCCCTTTCTTTTCCAGCGTGGGCAAGTAATACCTCAGGATTCTTGGGTTCTTTCTATTGCCAACAAGGATATTGCATGACTTGTAAAAATCTTCCTTTCATGGGTGTTCCTCAGTCCCCTACACACCAGTTGACTTTGTTTCTGATGAAGTTTTACAGATGAAGAACAAAAGCACTCATCTCATTTTAAATTCTATTAAAGTATTTGTTATTTTCGGACATGGAGCAGTGTGGGGTTTCTTTTTATGTTTATTTCACTTTTAGAAAAGTCTTTAAGTGGGATAGGTCCAGGATTGGTCTCCAAGGACCATCCTTTCTGGGAACAAGAAACATTCTTGAGCAATACCCCCTGCCTCTCTGGTCTATTGGCACATGTTGAATTGTGCCTTGAGAAAGTAATTCCTTTAGAACTTGTGGAAAAAAGGCAACTGGTTTGTAGGAGGCTGAAGTCTTATGGATTTAGAACAAAAATGCTTATCTCACATTAAATTCTATTAAAGTAGTTGTTATTTTCAGAGCCAGAGCAGCGTGTGGTTTCCTTTTATGTTTATTTCATAGTCTGTCAGTCGTTATATTTTTTATTTTTCCTAAAAGTACCAACTTTCCGCATGCTGTCTTTACAGACTTTGTTTTCTTTGATTCCTCCTCAGGCTTACATGGCTACTCTAGACATCAAAGATACCAATCTTCACATACCTATCCATCCCCGCAGGAAATTTTTACATTTCTCTGTAGCTTTTCTGCACTTTCAGTTCTCTGCCTTGCCCTTTGGACTTTCAACTGACCCAAGGGTATTCACAAAGTGCTTCGGCCCTGTGATTGCTTTCCTCAGGGTCAAGGGAATTCAGGTATTCCCATACCTAGATGATTTTCTTTTTCTGGCTCCTCAAGTCAGAGCAGTTGATTCAAAATCTGCAGTTTGCCATTTTTCTCCTGCAAATCTCGGGTTCACCGTAAATTTCAAAAAATCTTTTCTTTCACCATCACAGGATCACATCTTTCTAAAGTGCAGATTCAGAACAGACCTCATGATGACTTTTCTTCCATCAGAAAAAAATGTTGTCCCTCACTTCATTCTTCAAAAGTCTTCTGCCTTTTCTGTCCATTACAGCCAGGCAGTTTCTGAGACTTCTAGGGTTTATGGCATCCACAATACCTATGTTGCCCCTTGCAAAACTCCACTTGAGGACATTCCAGTGGTGGATTCAGCAATTTTCTCTGAATCCAGGACTTCCTCTTCATCTGCCTCAGCCAACTCAAGTGTTGTTCACAGATGCCTCAGACATAGGCTGGGGGCAACTTTTGCGTCAAAGAAGGTGCAGGGCCTGTAGTCTCTTTCACAAAGAAAAGAGCATATCAACATCAAGGAAATGTGGGCTGTTATTCTAGCTCTACAGGCTTTTCTTCTTCTCTTTCATCCAGGCCCTTTGAAAGTGCTTACGGACAACACCACAGTCCTTTGGTGTGTCAACAAGCAGGGGGGACAAAGTCTTACCTTCTTTGCAGGTTAGCTCTCATGGCATGGGATTTGGCAGTCCAGTGTAATGCGACTCTTCAAGTGGTTTACATCCCACCTACCCAAAACCTTGAGACAGACACACTAAGCAGGCCCATGACTCAATCCCATGAATGGATGCTTCACAGGGATGTGTTTCTGGACTTGGTCCATTGGTGGGGTACTCCTGTACTGGATCTTTTTGCCGCCCTCTGAACAGGCAACTTCCTCTTTTTTGTGCCAGAGTCCCACATCATCTGGAATGGAAGGTGGGCACCCTACCTTTTTCATGGAAGGAGATGTTTCTCTGCACTCCCCCCTTTCTTCTCATTCAAAAATTCTGCTCAAAATTCAGCAGGAAAAGGCAAAGATTTTGCTTGTGACTTCTCTTTTGGCCAAGACAGTATTGGTTCCTTCTTATTTTGCATTTAGCCAAGGGCAAGTATCACAAGTTACCTGACAGAGTGGACCTTCTCACACAGGACAAGGGATTTTTACTTCATCCACATCTGTCAACATTATAACTGACTTTGTGGGTGATAAACTTTTCTCTGAGGATGTGCTTAGGGTTTTGCAGGAGGCCAGGAAACCCAATACTAGAAAATCTTACTTATCCAAGAAGAAGAGATTTTCAATTTGACGTCTGTTTCAAAACCTGGATCCATTTTCAGTAGGTGCTCTGGTAGTTCTTTCTTACTTGTGCGTGTTACTTAAGAGTGGTTTGGCTTATTCTTCAGGGAAAGTTCACTTGTCAGCCATTTCTGCTCGTCTGACATTGTTTCCACGTTGGAAATAAAACTTTTTCTTAAAGACGTCCTTCATGTTAAGCCTCCCAGGAAACCAGTTCCACCTCCTTGGGATTTGAATTATGTCTTGGAGAAGCTTACTGTAGCCCCTTTTGAATCTGCAGTCTCAGCTTCCTTAAAGTTTTGCACCTGGAAAACAGTTCATTTGTTAGTGTTAACCTCTGCTAGGAGGGTTTCTGAGATTCAATCTTTGGGTTCTCCACCTTTTTCTTGTTTTTCACAAGGATCGGGTATCTTTGCATAATAATCCCTCCTTTATGCCCAGGTGGTAAATGAGTTGTCTCTTAAATCAGTATATTCAATTGCCCACTTTCTTCCCTTCTCCTCAATTCTCCAGTGAGAGGATTTTACACACCTTGGATATGAATGGACAACTCAGATTTTATTTGGATAAGACTAAGGCTATCAGAAAGTCTGATCAGCTATTTGTTTCTTTTCATCCCAGGGCTCTGGGTTTGCCTGTTTCTAAACAGTCAATTTCTTCTTGGATTTCTAAGGCAATTTTGTTTTGTTATGAGTTTCATGGTAAGACTATTCCTGCTGCTGTTAAGGCTCACTCCACTAGGTCTGTGGCTTCCCCTGGTGCTTTCTTTAAAGGCTTGGATACTAACACCATTTTAGAGGCTGCTACTTGTTCTTCTGTTCATGCTTTCACCAAACATTACAAGTTGTATACCATTTCTAGATCTAGGGCAGGGTTTGCCAGAACCGTTCTCCATGGCTTTGTAGAAAGCTCTTCTGCGCCTTCCTCTTCCCAGGGTTCTTACTAAGCTTTGGTATTCTCCCATGTGTAAAGAACACTGCAACATTGAAAAGAAGGACATTGAATTGTTGTGTAAAGTCTTACCATAACCATAGATGTCCTCCTCTTCCATGTTGCAGTATTCTGCCTCTCTGTCCTTCCCCTCTATACCTTGCTTTTTTCTTGGATGGCAGATTATTTGTCCTTTGCACTGTTGTTCATGCTGGGGTTTCAGTTCTGAGTACTGTACTTGTGGACATCCTTTTATGGCTGACGTTGCCAGCACATATGTGCGATGTCCCATGTACCAGCAGTAGCTGAAAGCTCTTGTATGCTCACTGGATGTTGGGTTGCTTGGGTGGAGGAATTCCCATATGTAAAGAATACTGTAACATAGAAAGGAAGGACATCTGTGGTTATGGTAAGAATTTACACAACTGTTCTTTTCTCTGATTTTAGTGAGCCTGTTGTGGCTATTCATTAGATCCTTTAGTTTCCTAAATGTTGGTCTTGCACATATCACTTCTCATGTCTCCAGGTTCGATGTTGGCTCCTTTATAAGGATCAACATCAAACCTGCTGGCATTGTTTTCAGTCCTAATTATGGCAGTACATTTAGTATTTTGATTTCCTCTGTGGAACATATCTCCCTGCCTGAAGGGAAAAAGACCGAAAATATTTCAGGCATTATAGACAAGCTCACTTATTTAGGTATAAACACTTTTATCACCTGCTGGATAGCCAGCTGGATCACTGATGGGACCCAGGAGGTCAAAATAGGTGAGGCCACCTCCACCAAGAGGCCAGTCAGTAGCGGAGTCCCCTAGGGCTCGGTACTGGACCTGCTCCTTTGTGGTATCTATTTCTTTGAATTGGAAGCAAATGCTGAAAGTTTATTGCTGACTAAGTTTGCAGATGATTGCAAGCTGGGGGTTATCATCAACTCCCCTGCAAACACTAGCATTCTTCAAGAAGGTCTATCTCTGACTACCAAATGGTGCCAAAGCCATGGTCTTAAACTCAATGCTAAGAAATACATAATTGTACGCTTTAGTAAAAATCACCCATTCCAGCTAATTAACTTGTTGATAATACACCCCTAAGAGTCAACCCAGTGGTCAGGGATCTGGGTACGGATGTAGACAATAGCCTTACCATCAACCACCATGTGGCCACAGTGATGAAGAAGTCCTTTTATGCTGTGCAACTTATAAGTAAGGGGTGGCATCTAGGTCCAAAGAGGTCATTATCCCACTGTACTCCGCCTTTATCAGACCAGTCATAGAGTACAATGCTCCCTTTGGTATGTGCCCGACCAGGCATACGTAGTAATTAGAGCAACCTCAAAAGTTCCTTATAAAAATAATACAAGGAGTAACAAACCTACCTTGTGCAGAGTGCCTTAAAGGCCTTTCCCTGTACTCAGTCTTCTATAGATTGCTGAGGGGTGATCCATGCCTGGCTTACAAGGCATCCGCAAACCCCAAACTTATAAATCTCCTACATATTTGTATGTCAAAGAGTACCAGAAATACAAGCTGTAAGGGCCTGAATTTTGTCTGTGACACAACATGCTGGAGAGACAGATATGTGTGTCAAAGACTGCCCCTCCCATGGAACAGACTTTCCATCCATGTGAAGCTGACTTTGTCTATTACCCAATTTAAGCACAACCTAGACAAGTGGATGGGGAATAGGAAATTTACACTGGGCTTGTCACCCATGTCCCTTTTGGACAGAGGTAGTTAATAAATGCCTGGCCCTTAGTGTCCTATTTGGATGTAGGATATCAGTATTTGTTTGGGAAAACTTGGCTAGACTTAGAAAGGCCCACCAGGTAGTTAGCCTAGTAACAGTCTGAGTCTGTGAATCCATGAAAGTGTTCTCCTCTTCCTTCTTCTTCCCTTGACATCTTTGGAATGCCAGGAGTATGAATATTCATTGATGACACTGCAGAGTTTCCTTGGTAGCAGGCAGTTTCATCCAAAGACAACTCTTTAAGTAAGACAACACATCAAAAGTTGTCCCCTACGTTGGTGTTTGCATGACCCTAGTTTCAGTATATTAAGGAAAGTAGGGAAGATGGGGAGTGTATGTTAGTAAACTCCCCTCCCCACAAAAACACCTTGGTTGCACTACTTTTTCAATGAGTTTTCATTCCGAGTTGGCTGTAAATTAACTGGTTATACACAGTCTCTTCTCATATCTGGGAAGCTTTCTGTAAGCTATCCCATTAAATATGTCTGAATTCTCAGCTGTAGACAGCGAGCGGGAGACAGTTTCTGCAACATTAATCTTCAAAGATCCATTCTTTGCTGATATCCTTAGGGTCTTCTAGGCTGAGAAGCATTAGCTTGAAAAATCATGTTGCTGTCCTCAGGGATTGTTTTTGTAAGGTCTTCAGAGCAGTCATGAAAACTTTCTGGCCTCCTTACAGGGGCATATTCATAGGTATAATTCCCATCAGAACATTTTGTTGCAGTGGTTTTGTTTTATGCTTGTAACCTAGAAGGCTTAGTTAACTAGAACCTGCTTGACCCAACTCTGTAGTATATACAGCCATCCAGAAAAACTCATTTAAGCCATGGTTTCTGTTAGTGCAGTCCCTGAATTAGTAGTTCAGAGTTCTGGACCACCTCACAACACGCTTAATGTTGTTTTAGACTTTTCCTAAAAGTATCTTACTTTGTTTGGCATCCGATGTATTATTAGCATTTCATGTTGGACAGAACTGCAAAATGTTATTAAGTGATTATTTAACTGTAAGGAGCAGACTGAGTTCAAGCACTTGGTATCCATAGCTAGTGCCATTGCCTCCCACATCGTGTGTTGCACTTGTGACTTGGCTAAAACTGACAAAAGTAGATGGCTTCCACATCAGAATCTACTGACCCTCATGGCTGTGTTTGACCTCATTGCTTGATGATATTAAGGTGGGCCGTACTACTGAATTACTTGTTTGGAGGCTTCTTCTGTTGGAGTCATATGTGAAAGCTTGAATCAAGGAGCTGTTGGAGATGGGTCAGAACCACACTGCAGTAGAGGAACTGTATCAACCTCCATAAGTGAGTTAGCCCTTGAATTAGTGGAGTGAGCTGTACCCATTTTCCCAGAGCATGCAGTGTGTCATCTGCAGTGGTATCAGTGGCAGCAGTGCCACAGATCTTGGTCATGTTGACAGAGCAGACTTTCAAAATACTTTCCCACAGGACTGCTGGCTGCATTCTTAACCTCTGAGGAGGCAGGTAGCAGCTGACTGGTGCTGCATGGTCAGTGTTGGAATGTTATCACCTGGAATAGTTAGGCCTTAGACAGAGGCAAGTTCAGTCTGTTAATGGAGCTAATACAGGACAAAACCTTCACCCCACGATAGTTCCAAAAATCCCATCATGATTGAAAAAGGCCCTATGGGAGCTATCCTCAAAAGAGGCTACCATCCAGTTGTTCTCCAGTGGCCAAAAGGGTGCTGGCTTTCACTCCCAGATCTTACATTGAGGTGACCCTTGACAGCATGCACATATATTGCACACTTAAAACTCCAACACTGCTACATTTTGATTTTCTCTAGAAGTCTTCTAACTAGGGTATCCCATAGTCCAGAGTCAGTTTGTAGTGCAAAGGTAGTGTGCATTGACCTGTACTTCATGTATCCTCTAGTTTTGTCTTGCTTCATGGAACAGAACCTGGGTTTGTGTTTTCCCCACTGGGAACCTGAATTTTTTTTCAGAATTTTCAGGGAAACTTTTAAGTAGTACTGATTTACCTGTTTAATTCTACCTTATGTTACTGTTCGGGTGCGACTGATTTATTCCTCATACTTCTAATGACAAAGTCATAAATTAATTTTTACTCTTAGTTCTTAAAGTTAATTCATAAATGTCTGAAGGAGCTTGTTTTGTAAAAGTTTATTATGTTGCATTATTGCCTCGATGCTGTGTATGGATCACTGTTGCAGTCTTAACCTTTGAGAGCTCAACTGCAGGTGAGCCCCATCATCCAGCATGACTTGCAGTTGACATCTTCCAAGACATATCACCAGATTCACCTTTTAAAGGGAGAACACTAGCCCATGCTATCTTTAGTCTTTTCTTGCCACAGTACAGAATTGGTCTTCACACTGTATAAGGCCATTGATCAGTTTGGCTGTTTAGTTACAATGATTCATTGCTGGGCGGATAAGCAACCTGTTGAGGGGTTTTCCTTCCCAGTATGTTTTTGTCTGGGACCTTCATAGGACATGTTCCTTTTTTGTAAATTTAGCATGAAAACTCTGAAAAGAAGGCAGCTGGTTCTTTAGGCCTACTTTGATAAGCACAAACTGAAGTCTTTTGTCAGCCAGGCCATCATATCAGATGACTCTCATTGGTCATCCTCCTTGAACATTCTATCTGAAAAGGAGAAGCTGGCCCAACATGAGAAGTTTAAGATTCTGTGGCTGTTGCAACCTCCCATGCAGTTTCCCCTAAGCCAGAGAGTATCACTTTCATAAAAGTGGTTGCACAGCCTCCCTTCCTTGGTGCTTTCTAGCACTGAGGCCTTTGGTACTGCCCCTCTGGAGAACACCGTACCTTTGGTTGCCAGCATGACCTCCCAGGCCAAGATTAGATCCATTGTGCTCCATTTTCACCTGATCCAAGCTTTGGGACTCTGATCCTATTTGGATTTGGCCTTGGCAACTTCAGAGTTTCAGATCCAGGGCTTTGAATTCTCCCCTACCCATAATTCCCTCGGCACTGTCTGACTACCTCAGATCTGATTTGCCGCTTTAACTGGATGGTCGCAGAGGCTCTGAGCTCTTGTCGGAGAAGTGATTTTTTTCACTTTATCTTAGAGTCTCACATTGTATTTTCTTTTCTCTGTTACTTTCTTCTCCCCCGTCCATACATCTATATAGAGCTCTTATAGGTATTATAGTCACTGTAGTTCTTTCAAGTTTGATAGGTAGTTTTTTTCTCTTAGTGCATTATTCTCTCTAATTAGATTGATAAACATTTCAGATAAAAGTTTAAAAAAAATGTGAAAAGTGATAACACAAAATCTCTCCACAGGACCCCCATTCAATGTGCATTTATTGTGAATGTGAACCTTATGCTTCTTTTGGCCGTAAAGCTCTTCAGAGCAGAGGAGACAAGCTTATTCTAAAGGGACTCTTCTATCCACGTCAGGGTTCTCTGTGGTTTCTCCTGCTTCCTTGACACTGAAGGAGAAAGAAAAAGATAAGGAAGCTCTGAAGTCAAAGGAGCCTATTAAAGATAAGGCTCCTGAGAAGCGTATTGAAAAAGCTAAAAAAAAAAACTGTGCCTGGATCCCACACCCTCAGCGGGTCTAGCACTGGAAATACTGAAGTCCTCAGATCCAAATCCATGGATCCATTCTCCAGCTCCATCTGGGATCTTTGTTCTGGATCTGATTAGTCCTCAACTCCATTCCCCCTATTCTTCAACAATACTCCAGGGCTTTATCAATAGCATCTTCCAGGTCTGCTCATTCTACCAGGAGTCTCACCTAAGCCAACATCGACAGGATGATGCAGAAATTCCTTTGCACACATTTTTTTTTGGGGGGGGGGGGTCCTCCTGGCAACATCTTCTTTGGTAGAGATGAGAACATCACCACCAACCCCCTCCTTATTCAACTCCATTGCAATACTGTCCATCTGAACCGAAGCCCTCAGAAGCAAAGGTCCCACAGACCACATTATCAACTCTGATAATGTCATCCACTAAGGCTCCAGCAATGATCCAGTCTCTTTATCTCTATTCTGGGCTTCTCAAATTGAGATGAGAGTCAGAGCCGACATCTGGGGAGAGGGTTCGACTCTGAAGTTGTTGGAGCTGTCCCCACCTCCTGGAGTGTCAGCTTTTGACAGCCCAGGTCCGATGAAGGGTTGGAGGTTTAAGGGTCTCTTTCAGTTCCACCTTTTAGAGAGACTTCCTCAGCTCCTATCTCTTCCTTGGCCTTGGAGGCCTTCTATTAGGTCCTGCCACGATCGAGAGAAGAGCTGCCTTCATCCCATTCAGATCCAACCTGATGTCAAACTTATTCTGCTCCAGAATCTGCTCCTTCTCTTCAACAGGAAAAGCCAGTCTCCAAAACTGTAGTGGAAGTACTCTCTTTGAGTTCTCAGTCTGATTCTGACCTATCACCAGATATTCCCTACTAACAGGTGCATAGAAAGCACACTTGCAAATGGAAGGACTTGGATTCTTCACAAGAATCCATCACAGAAGATATGGATTTGGAGGAAGGGGAAGGTTCCCCTAACTCCCCCTTTGGAGATGTCTGGAGAAATTCTAGAACTGGTCATGCAGAAAGGGGGTTGGTCCACAGGTATGCCTTCCCTGGAAAGATCCATGTTCCTGGAGGCTTTTGGAGCTGGCTGTTCTACATCCTGGGAGGTCCCTCCTCCTGATGCCCTCATTGGTCTACTGGCTCAGCAAACCTGGAAGGAACCTGATACAGCAGAGCCTATACCCAAAAAAATCTGACAAGATTCTAGTGGCTCTGAAAAACAGAATTCACTGGAGTAAGGGTTCTCTACATAGTAGGAACTGTCAGAGGAGAGTTCATCTATCCATCCCCCTAACAGGGAGTCTAGGACCTTGGACAGATTTAGAAAGTGAACATAAGCTTCAGTGACTTTTTTCCCTCCGAGAGCTGAATTACATGGCCCATATTATTTGATTCCAGAGAGAGAGAATTGTCTAAAGAATTTACCAATTCTCTTTCAGGTAATTTGCCTTCAGATATCCTGAAGACTGTGGAATCCCAGCTTTCTACCTTGTCTTCTGTTTCAAAAGTCTGCATGTGTCTGCTTTCTAATGCAGCTGAAAGGGACAGCTAGAGCAGCAGGCTTACACCTCTATGCCTGGATGCACTTATGTGATTTTGCAGAGGACTTTAAGGTGTCCTTTATAAGTGCTCCTTTAAATGGCATTACATTATTTGGTCTGACAGTTAAGGACAAACTAAGAAGAAGTGAAGCAGACAGTAAGACTGTGTCTGTCATAAGAATCAATTTTTCCACTCCTCAGAGAACCTTCTTTCAGAATCATTGAGGAAGGAAGAAAGTGTGGCTCTGGAAATTGCAATGTCCTATCCAGAATGCTTCTTTTGATAGATGTTCCAGTGGCAGAGGAGTATGTAATTTCAATGGATGCCGACCAAGAGGCAGACTGCAAAACCAGTGATTTCACAGACAGTTTTCTGAGAAATTCCTCCAGCGCTCTTAAGGGTTACCTGATTGTCTCACTCTGGAGGCAGTCTTGGGGGTGCCTAACCCAGCACCCTCAAACCTGGCAGGCTATCACCTCAAATTCATGGGTGTTAAGGATAATTACCAGAGGATACTCAATACCACTTCTAACAATGCCTCAGGCAAAGGTAAGGATTCCCTTTGAACCTCCCACTCAGCTGGAATCCACAACAGTAGAAGTAAACAAGCTGTTGAAAAAAGAAAGTCATCCAGCAGGTCTCTCCAGACCAGATAGGATCCACTGTCAACTCCAGATTCATTTTAGTTCTTAAAAAGGTAGGGGTCCTATGGCCAATATTGGACCTAAGCTACTTAAACCAATATGTGAAACAGACAAAATTCTGGATGGTTATGATTCTGTCCATTTTGCCTCTGCTCACAAGGATGACTGGATTTGCTCTATTAACCTCCAGAATGCCTATTACTACATAAAAATGCACAGGCACTTCAAGAGATTTCTCCGTTTTTCATCTGGGAGACCGTCATTTACAACTCAGAGCTCTGACCTTTGGACTCACCACAGACAGCCCAGCCCCCCCCCCATGTGTACCAAGAGTATGGCAGTAATAACAGCTTATCTCAGACTGCAAGGGTTCCAGGTGTTCCCATACTTAGACGATTGGCTGCTCACCACTCCGACCAAGGATCTACTAATTCTGCATAGGGATATCTTACTCCAGTTACTTCACCATCTGGGAATTATGATGAACAGACAGAAATGCAAATTTTTCCGTACTCAGAATCTGGAATTCATCAGATACCATCTAAACACTTAACCTCAGACTGCTACCTTACCTTCGCACAGGGTTCATTCAGTCCAGAAATAGCGTCATGTATTATCCGTCCCCTCCAGCTTAATTCTAAGACTCCTAGGACTGATGGCTTTGATCATCATTCTTGTTTCCATGGTCATATTCCATGTGAGGGTTCTTTCATTCCAATGGTCTCAGTGTTTTCACACACTCAACACTACAGTCAGGTTGATCTCAGTATGCAGAACCCACACAGAATGGTGCATCTCTTCATCAGCATTAACAACAGGTCATCTGTTTTCTCCACTTTCACCTGTAGCAGTAGTTACCACAAATGACTACCTTTTGGGGGGGGCATTACAAGGGGAAATGTTTCAAGGTTCATGGACATCTTTAAAGACCAATCTCCACATCGATGTTCTGGAAATGGGAGCAGTTCTTTTGATTTTGTGGGAACTTCAGGACTGTCTTCTAATAGGTATGATTACTGTCCAGACAGACAGCATGTCAGTGGTCTGGTACTTCAATATACAATGGGAATCAAGTCTTACTCAGTATGTCAAGAGGCCATGAGGGTTTGGCAATGGGCAATGTCTTCCCATTGCTTTCTGATGGCAATGCACATTCCAGGGACTTCCAATGTACTAGCAGACAAATTGAGCAGGTGCATTCTTTTACCTCGAGTGGTCCCTGAATAAAGTAGTAGCAAGCAAAATCTTAAGTTGCTGGGAACAACCTTGCTGTGACTTGTTTGCTTCCTATCTGAACAACAAGTGCAGCAGTTACTTTGCCCAGATCCCTCCACAGGGTCAGTCACCAAGGGACACTCTGATCTACAATTTGCCGCAGGCCTTCTCTATGCATTTCTCCATTTCCTCTATTTACAAAACTCATTCAGAAAAACAGGAAGATCAAGGCCATGGTAATCCTCATTGCCCCATACTGGCCATGACAGGTGTTGTTCCCTTTTCTTTGGCCTCAGCTGCTCACTCCTCCCTGGACTGTGGCCCACCAGACTATATATAATCTGTCATCCTTCTGGACATACTCTTCTGGACCTAGACTCCCTGAAATTAAATGCTTGGTTACTCCAATTGTAGCGATGCATAGGGACTCCGGGAACACAACAAATGTTTATATTCTTTCTGCTTCACAAAAATCTAACACTAGAAGACTGTATCAAAATAAATGGAAAAAAATCTTTCTGGACTATGGGAAAAGGTTTAGACCCTTTCTCAGCTCTCCTTCCCTCTATTATAGAGTTTCTGTCTGAACTGTTTCAAAAAGGTTCAAGTTTCTCAATAATCAAAGTTCAACTGGCAGCCATTTCCAATTTTCACATAAGTCATAACGAGACTCCCATCGCTGTTTTAAAGGTGTCTTAGGCTTTTCTTAATGGATCCTTTGTTTTTCCCCCTCCTATTTGAGATCCTGTCCCTCCTTGGGACATCATGGTGATGCTTCAGGCTGTCACACAGTTCTCCTTTGAACTAGCAGATTCAGTGGATATTAAGTTTTTATTATATGAAAAATAATCTTTTTGGTGGCAAACACTTCTGCTTAGAGGATTTCAGAACTTCAAACCCTTTCATGCATACCACCTTACTTGGTTATTCATAAGAACAAGGTTTTTCTTACACCAAATCCATCTTTCATTCCTAAGTTTGCATCCATGTCCAGCATAAATCAGATCATCAATTTGCCTGTATTCTTTCCAAAATACTCAAAGGAAAATATACACTATACTTGACATTCATAGACAACTTACATTTTGTTTACAAACAACCAAGAACTTCAGGAAGTCAGACCAATTATTCATTAATTCTCTAAATCTAAGATGGGACAAGGAGTTTCCAAGATTACTCTTTCAAGGTGGCTATCAAGCGGTATATCCTTTGGTTATGAAAAACTGTGTCTAAACCCCCCCCCCTAAAAAAGAGAGAGAGAGAAACTAAAGCTCATTCCACAAGAGCCGTGGCAACTTCAGCAATGCAGTTTTTCAACACCATTTTCCAACTGATAAAATTTGTGCAGCTGCTACATGGTTTACAGTGCTCACTGTTGTGTATTACTATAAACTGCATGTATAATTCAGAGCTTGTTCATCCTTTTGCTCTGCAGTTTTCAGGAACGTCCTTCCATAAGTCCACCCTGGAAATCATGTATCTAGGGATTCTTTCCCAAAGGTTGAATCAGAAGAAAATGGACAACACTGGGCACGAAAGTTATATACTTACCATCTGTGTATTTTCATTTGGTTCAATATCCCCACCACCATCCCACTTCCAAATTATCACCTAAAGCTTCTGGAATAACAAGTTAGCACCAGTGGGAGTCTGTCTGTCTCCAACATCAACTGTTAATAGCATCCTATCCACCTAGTATTCTTGTCCTTCCATTCCCATTGATTTATTTTTCTCTGCCTATATCTAATTACTAATTAAGTATATTGTCACATGGGGCAAACTCAGTCTGAGGTAATTAGACAGTGGTGAGGGAATTGGTGAGGGAATTTTGTTTAGGAGAGGAGTTAGAACCCTAGAGCCAAAGGTTTCAAGTTGCCAAGGTCAGATCCGAACAGGATCGAAGTCCCAAAGGTTGCACCAGATGAAAATAGGACAGCACAGTTCTATTGTTATGGTTGTTGTTGTTGTGTCTTTCGGCTTTTCCCGGTTAGGGGGTCACCACAGCGGAACTCCGGTCTGCTAATGATTGGCAGTTGATTTTTACGTGCTGAGTTGCCAGCCCTAACACACAACCTTCAACGAAGGTACGCCCATTCACGCATGTCTCCAAGCAGAAGACGGTCTAGCTGAGAGTCAAACCGGTCAGCGTCTTACTGTGAGGCGACAACCCTACCGCAGCACCACCACAAAACCTAAATTTCATTTTTATTGCAGTTCCATCAGGCAGTATTTCCCAGGAGGCTCACTCATTACCCATTTTGTAGTCATACAGGAGGAAAAAATAATTCTTGGCCTCAAGTCCTAGCATCTGTGGTAATACTTCCCACCTGGGACCTTTTCCTGCTTGCCTTTTTTTCAGTTAATGGCTCTTCTTCCTTCCTGCCAGTGTCATTTGCACCTAGTTATGCATTATTCTCATCAAGCATGCTTTCTAGTCTCATTGAACCTTCTTTTCTGGCATCCTGCTCCAAGCCATATGTCTCTGATCTTGCAATCTGTTTACCCATTTAAAGATCCATGGTATATTGAGGGAGTAAGTATCAAATGTATGCATCTCTCTCTTTTTCCTTCCTTAAATTTTGTAACCCAATGTCCTTTATTCTTAGATGTACTTTTTTATTTTGTGTGTGCAAAATTCTCAGTTTGCATGTTTAGTAAGGGAAGATTCACCTGAGATTTCATAGTCAGTAACTGAGAGGTGATGAAAGAGCTGAAATTCTTGACTTGAAAGAGATAAATATTAGATCCTGTTTCTCATTTGTACTGGTGCATGCTGTGTTTTGTGTTTCAGTAATGTATAGTGTGCTTCAGTACACTACAATAGAATAACTAATTGTATATAATGACCAGGGTTGCCAGATTTCTAAACGGACAGGTAGGGACCAAAAAAAAAAGGTCTTTCATGTGGAACTCCATGCTGTACTGCATTGAACAGAAGTGACTCCATTTTGCGATTTTTGATTGGCTTGCATGCCTGTGTATGAGCCATTGAAAAACTGCACAGCAGAACCTCTTCTGTTTAATGCGGAATTGCCCGCTGTTCTACATTGAACAGAAGTGGCATCGCTGTGCAGTTTATGATTGGCCCGTATGCTGGTATACGGGCCAGTCAAAAATCACAAAGCAGAAGCTGTTTCGCCGAGATTTTAACATGCAGTGTGGGATGTGGGATTGGGCTGCTGATCTCGGGACAGTCCCGCTCAAATAGGGACGTCTGGAAACCTTGGTCATGACAGACACATTGTGTTTTGCTTCACATATTTTTAATTTGAGTGCAGAATATGGTGAGTTTCTGAAATATGCTGTAAAGGATTTTAGAACTTAATCTTTAAATGGCAGATCACTTGTCATCTATTCTGCTTTTTTTTTGTACAAAAATTTGCCAAAAATCATAGTTTCTTAGTATAGATTTGAGGCCTAACAGGCCTTATATTATTAAATACATTAACATTCTAGCTTGGTATAAATTTTAGGGTACCTGTAAAAGGGTTGTGTTTCTCTTAAGCATTTCTAATAACCTGCTTTCCCTTATAAAACTGAATTCTTGAATATGGTTACATAGCAATCACATCTACTTTAAAGCAGTATTTCTTTTTCATATGTTAATTTTGTGATTTAGGAGATGGGTTTTCTTTCAAGACAATTTACTAAAGAAGACCATGTAGCTGGATTCTGATCATAAAATGGTTAAGATTTTCTCAGAAAGAGTTCATAAAACTGGAAAAGAATCATACATGCTAGGGCTTGCAGCTGGTAACTGTTTGCAGTGCATGGAGCCCTAAGATTGCTCTCTAATATCTAGAAAAAGATAAACTTGTTAGCAGCTTCCCTAACATGAGTCTTTATTGTAACAACTCTTGGGAGGGGCTCCCTAATTACTGTTATGGTCAGGTCTTTCACTAGGGACTAACAGAAGACAGTGCTGACCAGCAAAGAACAATGACAGAATGTAGAACAACTGTTTCTACCTCCCGCCCATGCTCTCAACTGTCTTGAGTTTGTGTAATATTCTTGTTTTGTCACTCTTAATTTTATTTCATTCTTTTTGTTAAATCACTGAGGATTGCAGTTAGTAATACCAGACAGAGTTTTATACTTATTTTGAAAGACAATGCATGTTGATGAAAAAACAGTTCTGTTAACATTTTAAGTGAATAAGAGCAACATTTGAAAATGATCACTGACTTTGACCCCCCCCCAATTATTTTTGGATTTGACCAGAATTCTTAAGCAAAGAAGCTGAGACGAATGCTGCTGTCTGTCTGACAGTGCTAACGCCTTTACCATCTTTCAAAGCTAGTAAAATACTTTGCACTCCTACATATTTGTATCTGTAAGTAGTAGTACACGGAGCAAATAAAGCTCTATGCACTGCAACCAATTATGATTGGGTTGCCAAAAATAAGCTTTTATTGTATGTTCTTAACATGGATGCCCAGATTCATCTCTTGAGGTGAATTTCTTTTCATGCATGTTTCAAACGCATAGTAAGCCTGTTATGACTGGAGATACCCCCAATAAAATCCTCTGTATTTACTCAGCCCTTAGTTTACATCTGGCAGTCTGCAGCTGACACTCTATCCTCCCTTCTACCTCTTTTATCTTTGTCCTGTGCCTTTCAGAAGCTTCCATTAAACCACACGTCATCCATTTCTGCAATCCATTTTTTATTGCTACCTTCTCTGTCAAATAATATTTCATTAGGCTTAAGTTAATAATTATTATTTGATTTTGATTAGTTCATTTTTTTGCTCTAGCTGGCTTGTATATGAAAGTGATTTTGTAATATAATACTGTGAGTTGTTTTAAGATGATGTTCAGTTAAGTAATTTTAAAGTTCAGGGAAGTTTAGCTTTTGCAGAGCAATGCAGTGACATGTTCAGTTAAAATATCTGTATCAAATTTTGATGTCTTATATGTTTGTTTCAATTTTTATAAGTGTGTCTTTTTTGATATTGGCTAGTATTGATTGTGCATGTGACCATTTATTGTCATTGTTTGCTGTGTTATGTTTAACAGTCAAAGTTTTTTGTGATGTTGCGTAATCTGTATACTTTTATGAATGTTATTATCTATGATGACACCTAGTAGTTTTGTATGCAAGGCCTATTTTATGTTTATATTGTCAAATGAGGTTATTTTGAAGTCTTTATGGTCTGTTTTGCAGTTCTCAGAGCCAAATAGTATTAGTTTGGTTCTCTAAGCATTTGGTAGATTTGACTGTGGAATCTGCTTTTTCTGTATTGTGAAGAGTGTATTGATTGATGAATTGCAGTTGTCATGAAGTTCTGGCTGAACAGATAATTGTAGAGTAATCTACATATTGCACTGGTGTGTTAGGTACTTTGTTGTACATGTCATTTCTAAACATAATATGCAAAAGAGTTTGACTGTGCTCCAATTTCCCTTGTATATGCCCTGTATAAAAATGCATTTTACGAACCTATCAAAACAGCTTTAGAAACTTAGATGTTCTTTGTGTTTCAATGTTGCAGTCATCACATTTGGGTTATCTGCTTGCAGTATCCCTCAGCCGGCCTGATTAACAAAGTCTTGGGTCCTGCGTCGGTTACTCTCTTCTTCCATGACGTCAAGTCGTCAGGGGTATAAAACATGCAGCCGACGTCATTACATCAGTCTTTCTTGCTGTGCGGTGCCCGATGCAGAAGCAGTTTGCAAGTGCCGGTCGGCCAACTACTGAAATTTTCATTTTTGAGTTTCAGAACCGAAATTTTCAACTAAAGCTAAGTACCTCGTTGGGGAAACTTTTTCTTGCTCCTTACCGATGTCAGTAAAAGTTAATAATTGCATTTCTTGTGTAAAGCAAATACCTCATAAAGATTTTCATTTATACTGTATTCCTTGCTTAGGCCCTGACCACAACGTACCTTGCTGTCGGTTTTGTGCTTTATTTAACCAACGAACTATCCATCATCGGTATATTTATGCTTCTAAATATTTCGGTTCATGGTTCAATTATCCAGCTATGTAGTTGGTAAGCCATCCGACTAACGGCATTCCAAAAAAACACAAAGATAAAGGCAGAGACAGGCCGCCTAGGTCCAAAGCTGCCGACGACGCTTCTCCTAAGCCAGTCGCCAGTTCGCCGGTACTCAGTGAGGCGCTTTCGCAGCCCCTGATACCCGCTACTTCTGATTCACAAGGCTCTACAGAGACCCATTCAGAGTCTGGTATGCCGAGATGCTTCAACTGTGGAACCTGCGGATGTCTCTACCTTGGATGGGTCCGGAGCCGCTGTGCAGACACCTGCTTCTGTCGGTGTATTCAGGCCTACGGACTTGCATATTAAACCGCCACCTTCTTCTTTCAGGCCTAAAGCTCGAACCATGCCTAGAAAACCGACGCCCAGGCCGCATGCACAGGCCACTATGCCTAAAAAACAAATGATAAGAATGGCTGAAGACCTTATAACTTTAACCAGGGAAAGCCAAACATCCCCTTCTAAGAGACCTAGGACTGAATTTGTTTATGAATCTTCTGAACAGGATTCTGAAATTTTTGTTTCTTCTGATGACCTGGATTTACTTATCTACATATGAGGATTCTGATGCAGAGGACTCTATTCCCTCTGCCTCCCCTCCAGAGGATTTCTCTTTTGGTGAAACCTTGCGTACTGTTAGGGAGCATTTCCGCTGGGAAAGCCAGGATTACTCTGATTCCAAAAAGAGGCTTAGGGACTTCTTACTCCTGCCTCAACACAGGCCTTTAGCTATCCCTCCTGTACTAGACATTGTTGATGATGCCTTTTCGGAATCTAGTTTGGCTCCTGATTCTTTGCCTCCTGCTCCCAGAAAACCTGATAGATATTACAGGGTTCCTGATTCTCACAAGTTCCTTTTTAAAAATCCTATTGTGGATCCTGAGACTATTTCACAGGACCCAAGGGCATTAAGGCTTCTACAGCCAACAATCCTACTACTTCTGATAGAGACTCCAGGGCACTGGATAGATGGAGTAAGAAGGTATACACTTCTGCAA
Organism: Protopterus annectens; assembly: GCF_019279795.1. Lineage (NCBI taxonomy): Eukaryota > Metazoa > Chordata > Ceratodontiformes > Protopteridae > Protopterus > Protopterus annectens. Next base: position 839,024,404 of record NC_056734.1, on the reverse strand, counting down.
CCTTAGCCATCAGGGCCTTAAACTGTCAGTTTCATATGTTAAAGTATCAACAACATATTATTGGATTGCTTAAACAGAAATGATGTTGATTCCTGACTGCTGAAAATAAGGATTTACAGGATTTAATGCATTCTGCTGAACAGGTTGGAAAACATACTTTGCAATGTGGGTTTGATTCATTAGAGGCCTCTTGCAGGGCTGCTGTCACTGGGTCTGTACTTAGAAGGCATGCTTGGCTTAAGGAACAATCTTTGCCTGATCATGTTAAAGCTAAACTGTTGGATGCTCCCTTAAATCAGGACCGCCTATTTGGCAACAAAGCAGAAGAAGTTCTTAAAAAGATGGAGGATAAAGCTAAATCTATGCAAACTGTTAAAGGTTTCCTACAAGTTCAGCCTCCAAGATTTAGTAGGCATTGGCCCTCTAAAAATTGGTCCTTTCCTGCCTCTTCCAGGCCTTCTCAATCCAAACCCAGACCCAGCAGAAACCCAAGGTTTCAGTCCCAGGGTACGCACAAGACTAAGCAGTGGGGGGTTTCCGCTTCCAAATCAGTGAGTAGTAAAACTCTCCCCTATGGAAAGCTGTCTCAATGACTTGACTTTAAAACTTTCAAGCACTTCTTAACTGACTGCTCCTTTAGGGGGAAAGATTGCTCTGCAGGCAAAAAACTGGGAACTCGTTACCCAGGACAAATGGGTTTTAAATAATGTCCCAAGGATACAGATTTCAATTCCGCACCTTATCAACCCCAAACGGTTGGCCAGATCTACCCCAAATCAGTTGGCAGAGGCTCAAAAGCAAGTACTCTCTCTTTTAAGCGTAAAGGCTATTCAGACTGTACCAGAAGAGGAAAAGGGACAAGGTTTCTACTCAAGACTTTTATTGGTACCCAGAAAAGACAATTCATACATCTTATCCTGGACCTGTCTACTCTAAACACCTTTTTGATTATTCCAAAATTCAAGATGCTGACTCTTCACCAGTTGCTTCCTATGCTAGAAAAAGATGCGTGATTGGCATCTCTCAATTTAAAGGAGGCATGCCTGCACATCCCAATCAGGGAATCTTGCAGAAGATACCTATGCTTCAAAGCAGACTACACGCACTATCAGTTCTCTGCACTGCCCTTTGGCTTATCTTTTGTGCCCAGGGTATTCACAAAGTGCCTAGCTCCAGTCATTGCATTTTGCAGGCAAAGAAATATTCAAATATACCCATACCTAGACGATTGTCTAATTCAGGCAGAAAGCCAGGACATACTTTTGAATCATCTGGCCTTTGTACAAAGGGTGCTAACTTGTCTGGGGTACACTATAAATGAAAAGAAATCGTACCTGGTACCCTGTCAACAAATTATATTCCTGGGAGCAAGCTTGAATACAACTTCCCAGATGGCTTCCAAACGCCAGAGAAACAAATTCATCTGACAACCTACTTCAAACTAGTGGCCACAAAAACCCTGCTATCTGCAAGGCAAATACTGCAAGCCTTGGGGTTCATGGCCTCCTGCATTCTTCTAATTCCATGTGCAAGACTGCATATGAGGAAACTACAGTGGTATCTAAAAAGCCTATGGTGTCAACATTCTCAGGATCTAGAAGCAATGATTCCTGTCATACCTTGCCTACGCCTAGAGTTTCTTTGATGGGCAGAGGCTTGCCACCAAAACAAAGGACTACCATTCACTCTACCCCCTGCCGCCCAAACCCTAACAACAGATGCATCAGACCATGCATGGGGGGGCTCACCTGGCAGGGAAGTGCATTCAGGGCAAATGGAACCCAAGTCAATTGCACCTGCATATCAATCAAAAAGAAATGTTAACTGTACAGAATGCTCTGACAGCCTTCAAGGACCACATTCTTCCAGGACAATTAATGGTAAAGACAGACAACACCACTGTTATGTGGTACATAAACAAGCAGGGGGGGTACCCATTCTTACCCCCTCTGAAGACAAGCCATGGCATTGTGGAATACAGCCTTGAGCTACCAAGTCCATCTACAAGCTCAATTCCTGCCAGGAAAACTAAATACACTGGTAGATGGACTAAGCAGAAACCTCTTGGACCCACACGAGTGGAAACTGGAACCAAAGATTTTCAACATGTTGACAAACAAATGGGGGAGCCCAGATATAGACCTGTTTGCCTCCCCTCAGAACTACCAATTGGAAAAATTTTGCACAAGGACTCCCCACAAACAGGCTTGGTAAGTGGATGCCCTGTCATTCAGCTGGAAAAACTCTGCCTCTACTCTCCAAAGTACTGCTAAAGATCAAACAGGACAAACCAAGGACGATATTGATTGCATCAGACTAGCCACGTCAACACTGGTACCCCCTCTTGCGCAGTTTGTCACTGTTGGTCCCATGGCACCTGCCTCTGACCCCTACCCTGTTGTCTCAGCAGGAGAACCAGATTCTGCACCCTCAGCTTTGAACCCTGAACCTAGCAGCCTGGCTAATTACCTAATCTCTCCCTTACCATCCCTCAGTAAACCAGTGATGGATATCATTTTAGAGGCAAGGAGGCCTAGTACTAGAAAATCTTATGCTGAAAAATGGAAAAGATTCTGTACCTGGAACCAATCTCAAGGCCTGGGCACAGCAGCGGCCAACTTACCTCAGATTCTTCAACACTTAACTGAGATGCTTCACAAAGGCCTTTCTTTTTCCTCCATCAAAATTAACGCCTCAGCCATTTCAGCTCATTATAACACAGAACCTCCCCTCTTCTTGCATCCACTGCTCAAGCAGTTCTTCAGAGGGGCCAAAAATTTAAGACCACCCAGGAGAGCCCCAACTCCAGCTTGGGACCTTAACTTTGTATTGGAGAAACTCACTCTTCCTCCTTTCAAGCCAGCTGCTAGTGCAGATTTAAAATTCCTTTCTTGGAAAACAGCCTTTCTTTTAGCAATCACTTCAGCAAGAAGGGTATCTGAATTACAGGCCCTTATGGCTGTGGAGCCTTTCATCATCTTTCATGCGGACAGGGTGTCCCTCAGAACCAATCCCTCCTTCATGCCCAAGGTGGTATCCAGTGTGGCTCTCAATCAGTCCATTCATTTGCCAACCTTCTTTCCTAATCCACAGAACAAAGGGGAACGGATACTGCACTCCTTAGATGTGCACAGACAACTTAGATTTTACTTGGACAGGACTAAATCTCAAAGGAAATCTGAACAACTGCTGGTGGCATTTGCTGCAGGGGCAGAGGGGAAGGCTATCTCGAAGCAAACCATTTCTAAATGGATAGGCCATTGCATTCATTTCTGCTATAAGCACCATGGAAAACCTATCCCACAGGGGATCAGACCCCATTTAACCAGGGCTGCATCTACCTCTACAGCCTTTCTCAGAGGTGTTCCTACCAGGGACATTCTAGAAGCTGCTACCTGGAGTTCTGTGCATACCTTCACCAAACATTACCATTTGCCAGTTATTTCTAAGTCCAGAGCTGGCTTTGCCACTACAGTCTTGCAGGGTCTTATAGCTGGTCCTAATGCTATCTAGCTTCCTCCTCCCATGCTTAGCTTTGAGAATCTGCCCACATGTGATGACTGCAACAGTGAAACACGAAGAACATAGTACAGTTGTGTACACTTACCATAACTGCAGATGTTCGAGTGTATTCACTGTTGCAGTCCTGGTTACCCTCCTTCCAGCCCCCTAATTTCCTTGGCTATACCTCTACTCGTCTTTACTATGCTTAAAAGCTTTTTGGTGTATTTGCTTTTTTATTGAAGGTATATCCTTGTATATTTGTATACATATATTTTATTGCTTCCCATTAAGGGGCACCTGACATCTGGGGCAAGAAAAACTGATGCAATGGCGTCAGCTGCATGTTTTATACCCCTGACGACCTGATGTCACGGAAGAAGAGACAGAAACCGACACAGGACCCAAGACTTTGTTAATCATGCCGACAGAGGGCTACTGCAAGCAGATAACCCAAATGTGATGACTGCAACAGTGAATACACTCGAACATCTACATTTATGGTAAGTGTACACAACTGTACTTTCTGTCTTTACAGTTAAACATTTTTCTCTTTAATTTCCTTTGTGTAGAAATATATGTTCTTCTGAAGTTGAAAAAAGTATCATATAGGTCCTTTGAAGTGGAGTTTTCAGTGTTGGAATGTACTGCTATGTACAAAAGCATAAATGCTGACCTAAACAGGATGAGTCTAAAATCCATGCTGTCTCCAAATTCTTGTATTTAATGAAAGCAAAAATAGAGTGAGTGCATAGAATGCCATGGGTTTCTGATTTTTTTCTAGGATGCATCAGTTTCCACATTTGCTGTTGACTAAATTTTAATATTAAAATATTTGTACTAGGAGAATATAAGATCTGATGTTAATCTTCATTCATTCCTTACTGATGGGTGTCAGTTCCGTCCTCAGGACCGAGTCGGTGCCAGCCAAAAAACTCCCAAGCTAAGCTTTACCCATAGTGCTCCTCTCCCTGTTACCCCAGGTCTCGTTTGCCGTATAGTCATAAAGACGTGTCAAGTCAGCTCTCAGCTAAGTACTTTAAGAATTTATGATTCTAAAACGTTTTCTTCAGATATTTTCTTTTTTTTACCATTGTTACTAACTTCCTTACTTGATTGCTAAACTTTTACTTAATTTTAGTGTTTTTCTCCTGTTTCCCTTATCAGCTTGGTAATCTCAAGTACCATTGTTGATACAGGCCTTCCCTTCTCTCTCTCTGTCTTCTTTCCCCTTACCTTTTAAGGTAATCTTGATACCATTGTTGGTATCCTTTCCTTCCTGTCTGTATTTGTATTCCAAAAAAAAAACATTTCTCTGTTCTTTGCTATACAGTTTATTGTGACTTTTTTTTGCTGTGTTGTTGGTATTTAGATTTTGGATTAAACTCGTCTTTCCTCCATGTCAGAAGAAAAAAGGAAACTACAGGTTTTAAGCAATATAACCAATGTGGTCGCAAAATGCCTAATTCCGACATCCATGTGTCTTGTGTTTATTGTCTGGGTGTCCCTCATCTTTCGGTTCAGCCTCCTTGTGATATATGTAAAGGGTTCAGCTCTCATACCCTGAACGAGAGAAAGAACAAGCTAATATTAAAGGGCCTTCTGAAAACACCATTCTCAGAGGCTATGTCTGGATCAGAGGGCTCATCCCTCCGAGTAGAGAACACAAAAAAAAGACCTCACTCGGTTCCTTCTTCACCCTCTGGTGATAAGAAGCATGAACCCAAACAGAAAATACCTAAATTGACACTGACCACTTTAGCTCCTAGCCTTCAACCGCCTTCCATGGTGGCATCTTTGGTACTGAAGCTAATGATTTCTACTTCGTTGTTGTCTTCAAAAATTGTGACCCCGGCACCAGCCACGGCACTGACAATGTCTACGGCACCAGTTTTGCCTTCAGTGTCTGTTCCACCCTTTTCACATCAGCTATAGTTACTCAAGCACCAGACACTTTCCCCATTCATGTTACTGGTCTTGAGACCACGGTGTCACTAGGCCAGTCTGCTTGGACCCAATACTCGCCCATGGTGGATCCTTTCTTTGGGCAACAGTTTAGCCCCTTTTTGGAATGGCCTGATTCCCCATCAGGGATATTGACCTGATCAACCAGGAGTCTCTCGGAATTGGACGTGGTGCATCTTGAGGATCAGCTGCTGATGGCCAGAGGGATTGCAACACCTTCCAAAACTCCCCTTCCATCTGTAATCTGGAGTTGGGAGCCTATCTCCAAGGACTCCAACATATTCTCTTCCTTTGACTTCCTTGCAGGCATTGAAGCTTCGGCACCAACACCTCTTTCAGCTCCCACTTCTTTGGTTTTACTGGTCAATCTCACTGTGGTTCTGGAGCTGCCCTTTAGTCTTCGGCTCGTTCGGAGCCGGGCCATCCTCAGGATCGTGACTGTACTGCAGGCACCGTGGCCTCTAGTATGGCTCCTATTTTTCCATGACGCCATCTACTATGGTTCCGGGAGTCCTGACAATACCGAGTCCCCTTGGGGCTCCTTCCTTGGGAGTGGGCCAGTTGAAACAGGGTATGACCCCAGTTCTGAAGTTGCCCTTCTTGGTCGCGGGCTCCCATCCCTCTTCAGGTGGGCCAGCTTTCCAAGCAATGGAGAGGGCCCTTCCCTCTGTTGGCAAACCGTCTGTGTCAGAATACCAGTTATGTCCTCCCTCTGAACCGCAGCTGACACAGACCACCGCATCGGGACATCGAGCACAAGAGCCTCAAGATACCCTACCGCAGGGTGTCCCCTCTTCGGAGTCCTCATCAAAAGCCCCCGCTGAAGAGGTACCATGCAAAGGACGTGCAAGAGAAAGCATGTGGACTCCCATGAGGAGTCCTTCACCGAAGATACAGACTACGATGAAGGGGAGGGGTCCCCATGGTCGCCCTCTGAGGATGTTTCCTTTGGAGACATACTGGAAATTCTGAAACAGCAGGGAGACTGGAAGCCTAACAACCCTTCCTCCGAGGAGTCCATATTCTTGCAAGCTTTTTGTGCTCGACCCTCTATTTCCTGGGTGACTCCGCCTGCAGATGAGCTTGTCCAACTCGTTGTGCAGTATGCATGGAAGAGTCCTGATACTATTGAACCAATCCCATGGAGACCAGACAAAATTTTTATCCCCTCCTGAGGAAAGTCCACACTGGTCCAAAGGTCTACCAGTAGATGCTATAGTGGTAGCGGGAGCCACCAGGAAAGAGCTCACTGAGGAGAGACAGACTGTCCATCCCCCAAACAGAGTCTTGAGCAGTGGACAGGTTAGGGAAGTGAGTGCTTGCCTCATTGACCTTTGCCACTCGATCTTTGAAGTTTCTTGCACACTTTACTAGGTTTCAGAGAGACCTAGTCTCAGAACTCTCTGAAACCTTAGCAGGAGCAGTCTCTGACAATGTATGTGACAAAGTTGCCTCGCAGGTTGCGACCCTGGAATCCATATCCACCTCATCCATGCAGTTAATTTCTCATGCTACTGAAGGGGCAGCTAGAGCTGCTGGTCCAGGCATTGTCATGAAACGTCACACCTGGATGTACCTTTGTGACTTTGCGGACCCTTTTAAGTTTTCCCTTCTTAATGCTCCAGTTGAAGCTTCTTCCCTTTTTGGCCCAAAAATTTTAGCCAGGTGTGAAAAGGATGGCAAGACCCTGTCTGCTGTGGGCATATGTTTTTCCAAACCCCAACATCCCTACTGTAGGAATCAGAGAAGTGGAAAGATGTGGCACAAGAAATCCCAGGGTCCTTTCCAATGACACACATGGTGAGTTTACTTCCTGGGGCAGAGGGGGTAGCTCTTCTGGAAGATGCCTCTACAGAGGCAGAGGGGGCCCACGTAACCAGGGGTCCAGGGATTCTTCCTCTGGGCAGCCGTACCAGGGTTCCTGAAGAGCGGCCTGATTGTTTTCCTCTGGAAGCTGTCGGGGGACGTTTGTCTCTGCACCATCCTGCCTGTCAAACAATAACCACAGATTCTTGGGTGCAGAAGATCATAGCCAGAGGTTACCACATACCATTAAACTTTTACCCAAAGTCATCAAGACAAATTCCCGATGTTCCACCCAGTCAAAGGGAAGTAGCAGCTCAAGAGATAAGAAAGCTGTCTCAAAAAATAGTCATCTAAGCAGTCCCACCAGACCAAATAGGATCTGGATTCTACTCAAGATTCTTTTTAGTGCCAAAAAAGACAGGGGACTGGAGACCAATTTTGGATCTCAGCATTCTGAACAAATTTGTCAGCCAAGCAAAATTCTGGATGGTTATGTTTCAGTCTATCCTCCCCTTTCTGGAGAAAGATGATTGGATGTGCGCAATAGATCTTCAGGATGCGTGTTACCACATAAAATGGATAAATGCTCCAGAAGATTCCTTCGTGTCCAGCTGGGAGCCAGTCACTACCAATTCCTTGCTTTGCCCTTTGGACTCTCTACAGCTGTGGATTCACATAAACCATTCACCAAATGCATTGTAGTGGTAACAGCTCACTTGTGACTTCAAGGATTCAGGGTGTTTTCATATTTAGATGATTGGCTCCTTACCGCCCCCACCAAGCATCTACTAGTGACAGCCCTAAACTACACTCTAACACTGGCAGAATTCCTAGGAATCTCTATAAATTGGGAGAAATGCAAGCTAACGCCTTCTCAAACCTTGGAATTTATAGGAGCAACTTTCAGTACCCAATCTTGCCTGGCCTCACTCCCAGATCACAGACTGGAAAGGCTAAGGTCCCAACTCTGGGTGAAACTCTGTCAAGACCAAGTCTCAGCTTGGACAGTCTTTCAACTTCTGGGTTCAATGGCAGCATCAATTACAACAGTTCCTCTAGCAAGCCTACACATGAAGTTTCTCCAGTGGCTGCTACTGATGCAGTGGTATCCCTCGCATCATCCTATGTCCTTTCAAATCCGCATAACAAAACAATGCAAACAAGATTTAATTTGGTGGATGAAGCCAGAGAAAGACTTGTGGAGTTGCTCTTTCTCCCCATCTCAACCCAAGGCCACAGTGACCATGGATGCTTCCCTGATTGGGGGGGGCTTTTTCAGGGAAAGACGGTCCAAGACACGTGGTCAGACATAGAGGCCAATCTGCATATCAGTGTTCTAGAACTGAGGGCAGTGCTTCTAGCGTTGCAAGCATTTCAGAGTCTGTCCTCCCGTCGGGATCAATTGCGATACAGTCCGACAATATGTCGGTAGTCTGGTACATCAACAAACAAGGCGGAACCAAGTCCTACCCGTTGTTTCAAGAGGCCATGAGAATCTGGCAATGGGCAATAGCTTCCAACCGCTTTCTGAGTGCAATGCCTATTCCCAGGATTTCCAATGTGATTGCAGACAAGCTGAGTAGATGTATCCTACTGCCTCATGAGTGGTCCCTCAATCCTATTATTGTGGCAAAGATCTTCAGCCGCTGGGGCCAGCCTTGCTGCAACCTATTTGGCTCCCCAGCAAATCACAAATGCACCAGCTATTTTGCCCTAATCCCTCTGCAGGGGAACCCCGAGGGACGCTGTGATACACGATTGGCCCATGAGACTTCTCTATGCTTTCCCTCCCTTTCCCCTGATCCCTCAGTTTCTAAAGAAGGCCCTTCAGCTGAGAAGCTGAGAAATCCTCATTGCTCCTTACTGGCCATGGCAAATTTGGTTTCCCTTACTTTGGCCTCACCTAGTATACCAACCATGGATTCTGGATCCAACTCCAGAATTGATATCGTACCCACAAGGATTGACTCACCTGAACATGTCCAGGCTCAAGCTGACAGCTTGGTTTCTCCACTTCCAGTAATCGCCAGGCAGAATAACCTTACCTCCCCATTACGTGATATCCTTCTGGATTCACATAAACCATCCACCAGGAAAATCTATCTCAGCAAGTGGAAGAGATTCCTTATTTGGTCCCAACAAAGAGAACTAGACCCTTGCTCAGTTCCTGTTAGTGTGGTTTTGGATTATCTGTCAGGATTTCTTCATTTAGGAGCAGCAGCCTCCACCATTCAAGTTCATTTGGCTATCTCAAACTTCCATAATGGATTCCAAGACTCATCATTAATCTCCCATCATCTCTGCAAAACCTTCTTGAAAGGGGTCTCGCATATCAGACCACCTTTCAAAGAACTGATCAAACCTTAGATTTAACAGTAGTAATACAGTCCCTGACATGATCATCTTTCAAGCCTGCTACCACTTCCGATTTAAAGTTCTTATCCTGGAAATCACTATTTTTAGTAGCCATCACATCAGCGAGACACATCTCCGAGTTTCAGGCCTTGTGCGTAAAACGCCCTTACATGGTGTTTCATAAGGACAGAGTATCACTTCGGACTAACCTTTCTTTTCTGCCTAAAGTTATTTCAGAATTGACAACCAGACAATTGGACTTACCAGTCTCTCTTCCTAACTACTCAAGTAAAGGGGAATACTGTCTTCATTTGCTGGATGTACATAGACAGTTCTGTTTTTATCTGGACAGAACTAAATCAGTATGTAAAACAGACCAATTATTTGTTTCCTATTCAGGCCTGGAATTGGGAAAGTCTGTCTCTAAAGTGACCTTATCTAAGTGGTTGAGAAACTGTATTTCCTTGGTCTACCAACGTAATAAAATTCCTCTACCGTGCAAGGTCAAAGCTCATTCCACCAGATCAGTGGTGACTTCTGTTGCTTTTCATTCAAAGGCTTCATTGGATGATATCTGTGCAGTTAAAACACGGGCTACCTCTCATACCTTTATCACTCATTGCAAATTGGATTTGGTATCCAGGGGGAGAGCATCCTTTGGTTCAATGGTACTCAGGAACATCCTTCCATAAGGGCCTTCTAGGACTTAAAGTAGCTAAGGACTCTGTCCCATCAGTAAGAAATGAATGAAGATTAACAACATCAGATAAAGAAGTTATGTTCTTACCATAACGTTCCATCAGTGTTGTTCATCTTCATTCATTCATTATGTCTCACCGTCCTTCCCCCTCCAAGGGGCTCCTGGAGGATCGGATTTGGTCCAAATCCCACATTAGGGTTTCTGCTCAGAAAAAGCCTCTGCTTTCTTTATTACAGGCAAACTCGATCTGAGTTAACAGGGAGAGGGGCAGTATGGGTAAAGCTTAGCTCGAGAGTTTTTTGGCTGGCACGAGCTTGTTATAAGGCTGACTCGGTTCCGTGGACGGAACCGACACCCATCAGTAATGAATGAATGAAGATGAACAACACAGATGGAATGTTATGGTAAGAACATAACTTCTTTTTCTTCCTTTTCACATTAATTCTAGTATTGGTTATTGACGGGGTGCCGGAAGATGTTGAAGGCTAAGGGTGCGGAAGGCAAAAGGGGCACTTTGTGATCTAAAAGGGCAGCTTTTTTAGCTGTCTACTGTATAACAGAATCATATGTGTGACACAAGATCTATATAGTGTAAATATGCATTATATTTGGAATTACGGCACAGATATTCTTCTATGGAAATTGTATGTCAAAAGTCTGTCCTTAAAACTATGTTTTGTAAAAATTGTTCTCTTGGAGCTGTTCTCGGGCCTCCACTGAAAATGGACTTGTAATCCAGTTGGACTCTCCCGGTCAACAAATGTAAAATAAAATAAAATAAATAAATAACATTTCTGATGTCAGAAAAGTGCTTAACAATCATGCTTTTTCCTCAAATCAGAGCATTAACTATAGTGACCCATACATTACAAGTCATTATCTTTCAAAAATAAGATGCATCATAGAACATCTAGTTCCTAGCAGCATACAGAACTCCAGTTGTAGAGGTATTGTTTGACACAAGCTTATTGAGGGCTACTGCCCTGGACCTACCTGTTCAACAACTGGCCGTGCTCAGAAGTGTACACAGAAAGTTGCTTTAGCTTGTATGTGCCTATAGATGGTGGAGACTTAAAACAGTAAGATTATTATTATTTCTTAAATTCTCTTCACAGTCAAACCTCAGAGGTGTGCAGAGAAGTTCACTATAACTTGTTTGGGACTGGGGAAAGTGTGATCATTATTTCTCTAATTTCCCTCACAGTTAAACTTCAGGGGTATTATGCATTGAAGGCCACTGTGGATTTTATGGGGCTGTGACAGTAACTTTTCACACAATCATACCTAACGGGTATGCACACATCACTATGGCTTGTGTAGGGACAGTGTATTTTTTAGGAGAAACAGGCTGGAATACATAACTGTGATATTTTTTCTTTTGTTTTCTCACAAGCAGATATCAGAAATGTATACAGGTGGCTAACTTTGGGAGGTAGAGATAAGGAGGCTTACTGTGAATGGGCATCGGATACCCAGTCAAAAGGATACAATGCCAACTACTGTTTAGTCGACACCATTTGTTTGATGCAGACAGATGACTGACAGGTGTGCAAGATCGACAATCCCTGGGTAGGGGAACATTCCCTTTCCCAGGGTATTGTGTGATCTGGGAGTTAGTATGTATAGTTAACAGGGGGTATGAGGGGCACAGGGGTCTTGCCCCCTGCAAAAACACTTGCAGTTGGTTTAGTCCACTCCAGGGTAATCCTTGGAGCATATGCAGAATGTGTCAATATTTGTTCAGTCAATGTTTTGACATCAACCAAACAAGTGTCGACGCTGTGTCCTTTCAGTCATGTCCAACACCCATTGTGAATTTACATCTATGATCAACAAGTTAAAATATATTAATATATTCTGGTTGTCAGATGGTGGTAGCTGTTTTTTTAGGGTTGGGATGAATAGACAAGCTGTATGATGCGTGACACCAGTAACTTGAAATATATGACTGAGGCCATTTATTCATTCACTTTCATCCCAGTTTAATAATGGAAGGATACACAAAAAGTGACACACTTTTAAGACATGATTCATGTATCTTTGCAAACATTTATCTTCTCAGTTTATTGGGAACTAGTTTTTGTCAGCTGTGATCATTAAGCCTTGGGTACAACTTATTTCTTCCTTGAATGGAAAAATAAGACTGGATTTCTTTAGTTAGATGTGATTTTTGTCCATGCCATAATTATAACAAAAGGCTGGGAAAAAAATTTCTAAAATGTACCTCGCATCATCTAGAATCCCATGGCTTCTGAGGTCCAAGTAGCCTCCAGACTATCAGCTTAACTCTGTTATTTCCTCTAAAGTTATTAAATGCAGCCTTGGCCATTTAGGAGTGGTAAAAGGATGCAGGAAGAAAATAAAGAGCAGGAATGAATTTCTTTCATTAGCCATGATTTTTGTTCAGGCCATCTTTGTCTCAAAAGGTTTGAAAAAAGCTCTAAAATGCAACTCAGAGCATCTACAACCCAATGGCTTCAGTGTATAAATATGTGTGTGTGTGGGGGGGGGACTGAAACCACTGGCTTCATTTGATTATTTCCTCCTCATTTATTTTGATGTAATCTTAGCCATTTAGGATGTGCTGAAACAATGCAGGAAAAATCTGAAGAGTTCAACAAAGTATGAGAAATAAAAAAATAATCTGAATAGTATCACAAGACTAAGATAGGGGAAAAGTAGGGGGCACAATGGGGGCTATGCGGGTGGGGGGGCAGTGGACAGAGAAAAACTCATTGAGTCTTTTCCCTAGAGTTTCATTTCACCAAAGGACTTAGTCAAAATATTCAGTTATTCAGTACTGCCAGGGACTGTCCCATTTAAGTAGATCACATAGTTACTCAACAATGTTTGTTACTTTTCTTAAAACATTTTATAACACTGCAAAATCTGGATAGTAAAAATACATGCAGGATGCATGGTTTGGTCAGATTTCTGGTGTACAACAATCCTTTTGACTGTATATTTATTTATTATTGCATATCATATAGCTGGTTGCATAACAGTGTTAAACATGGCCTTGCAGGCACAATCCTCAAGCTGTTTAACTTACGTTTAGTTTCTGCCTTTTTCCTGATGAGTGGAGCACTGCAGTGGTGTTGCCCCAATAAAGACTGGCCTTACAACTGACCTGGGTAGTTAAAGTCAGCCTTACAAGCCTCATTTGCAAAACCGTGGGGTTTATTATAACTAACCTCATAAACTGTGATCTCAAGACTCTTGTTTGAATTGATCCCCAGCAGTTTAGCTTTGTGAGGGGTAGATATTATCTATTTAACCTAGTAAACTTGTTCAAAACGGTTAGAGAGGCTGTCGATGGTGTTCATGCAGTGCTTGTGTTGCATCTTGACCAGATGAAGGACTTCAACACCATTGCCCATGCGGGCATCCTACAAAAGATAATTGCTTTAAAAATCAACCCCGTATGTGGTAAGGTGATCAGCAAATGGGCTGAAAGACAGAGCCCACACAGCGTGATCTGCAGGTGCCTCATCAGGAAGTATGAATGTGACAAGTGGTAGCCCCTCAGGGCTCAGTTTTGGAACATCTCCTTTTTGGAATTTACTTCTCTGATCTCAAAGTGGAGAGCCAAGACCTCTGGCTGATAAAGTTTGCAGATGATTACAAACTGGAGGCTGTTGTTAAGTCACAGTATGACACCCAAACTGTTCTGAATGAACTCTCTGTAGTAAACCCATGGTGTATTAAAAATGAGCTCAAACTAAATGCTACAAAGTACCATAATACTTTTGGTGGAGAACCCCCTCCTCTGATCATACTGTACAGCCAACACACAGCTACAACATGAAACATTTGTCAGGGATCTAGATACATGGACTGATAGCTCCCTCTCTTTGACCATCATGTGACAACAGTTGTTAGGAAATCCTTTTATTTAGCTTACCTAATTGCCAAAGGAATATCTTCATCCCTAAAGAAGTAATCACTCCCTTATATTCAGCATTGATCAGGACAATTATTCAGTAAAATGCTTCCTTTGGGGTGTATCTCATTAATCAAATTGAACAGTTAGCAAGACTCTAAACGTTCCTAACCAAAAAGATCACAGGCCTAATGTCCGTGTGCTATGAAGATATGCTAGAAGCTCTATCCCTTTATTCATTGTCTTAATCACTTTTGAGGGAAGATCTGTCTTGCTTGTTGCACCATTAGAGACCCAGTTGTCCTGAACCTCCTGTTTTTCCACGTCTAATATCTCCATCAGTACTAAAACAAGGAACCTAAATCTTCATCAACAGATAAATACTGCACAGTGGAGAGGCATGCTTGAAAGGCAGCACCCTTTAAATCTTTGGAATAAACTTCCCCTACATGTTAAGCAGTGCAATTCACTATCTTATTTTAAACATAAACTAGTGACTGGATGGGCATCCACAAATTTATGATGGGTTTTACTGGTATGGCCCTGATGAAAAATGGTGCTGCCTGAGGGAGGGCACTAGCAAGGCGTGAGTTGTCTTAAGATTTGTTGGCCTTGGAATACTGCGAATATGTGAATCTAAACTGTTTTTATGGCTTTCTCTCATTGTTTGTCAGGAAATTTCTGCCCTCCTCATAAAAATCCTAAACAGCATAAAGTGGGTGCAAGAGAATGAATGAATGAATGAATGAATGAATGAATGAATAATCAAGTATAGCAAAATGATTACTACACTGGCGGTCAGTCTACATTCAGTGAAATGTAACTTTGTGGCAAATTCTGCCTAAAACAGACTATAGACAGGAGAGCCAAAACGTGTCTTGGTACTCAGTGGGTGGAAGGCAATAAACAAGCAGGTCTGCGCCAACTTATGGAAATTAAATGTACTTCTTAACTGTACAAAGTATGTACATGAATGCAATGTCTTATTGTATGTGTGTAAATTGATATCTTTACTGCTGTTAATCTCTGGTTGTGGCTAGAAAGGGTCAAAAGACCAACCAATTACCTGATAAAGAAAACGCAGTCAATAAAGAAACTGTCCAGAATTTTGCAGAATATCCCTGATTTTGCATCATATTGTTGCCCTGTCCCTTGTAAAATATTTGATTTTTTGATAAGTCATTCAGTATCATTCCTGTCAACTCTCCAGAATTTCACAAAATGTCCAGATGTTTGCCTTATATTTTTGGTCTGTTCTTCATAAAATGTGTGGTTTTCTGTCAAACCATTGTGGACTGTGCCCATTAAATAATGAGACATTTGAGTCTGAGACCTCATATCCTTCAAATAATGTATGCTAATGCAAAACGTATTATTTTAGTAGCTTTCTAAGTTTAAAAAAGCAATATTTAAAGTTGCCCCTGATTTTGGCCCTTAATTCTCCCCACATCATTTTTTTAATGAATAAGTAATATTTAAAATTGTCCCAGGTTTGGAGCCTTCATTCCCCTGTATTTTTTGCTTTGTCCAAAATTCTTGACGAAAGAAGTTGATTGGTACACCAAAGAAACTCTCACACAGCCTTTTTCATGGTAACCATGAGCTCAGGTAACCAGAAAAAGATGATTTATCACTCAAAACATTTTTGTCATCTGCCTGACCTTGGAATTACCTTGGAAATGCCAGTGCAAATGTTTCTGTGTAATCCCTATTCTGGCAGCAGTTTCATTGCAGGTTGAGCAGCTGTTGAAAGTGTGTGTGTGTGTGTGTGTGTGTGTGTGTGGGGGTTCTTCCCCCTCGCCCTATGGTTCCAGTACCCATGGTTATTGAAACACAGAATATTGTAATATACAATGCCAATGGTCTAGAATGGGATGGAGCCCATACCGATTTCAGTTCCCATGCCACCAACCAAACAGTTTTTAGAGATGGTGCTACAGAGGACGGGGTAATATTCTGAATGGATGTGCTTCCTATGAAGATATTTTTTTTGCAGAATAAATAGGGATTCTGTGGCCTTTCCTCTTTGAATCCATGAGACTTTGCCCATCTGCTCACTTCTGGTGGCAGTCAGAGGTTATTTGTCCCTCTAACTATCAGAATGGAAGATCATCTCATGAGACTGATGGATCCGGGACATAGTATTTAAAGGCTATTCCATTTCCTTCCTAAACCCTCCCAAACTGCAGTCTGTCCCCATCCCCCAAGACATCCCAGCCTGTTAGAGAACTGTGGCAAAGCTAGAGGCACAGATCCTGTTATTAAAAAGAGCCATCCAAAAAGTTCCACCCAGTCAGAAATAGCTCAACTTTAACTCAAGGTTCTTTTTGTACCAGAAAAGACAAATAGCCTCAGGCCTATCCTCAACCCAAGTGGCCTAAACAAATGTGTTACAAAGGAGCCCTTTTGGATTGTCATTTTGCTCTCCGGCCTTCTTATCTGACCAAAGGAGACTGGATATGATCTTTGGACGCTGTGGATGCTACATGCACATTAAGGTTGTCAAGGAATCCAGGAGGTTCTTTAGCTTTGAATAGGAGACAGTCCTTTTGAGTTCAGGGTAGTGCCATTTGTCCCACCTTACAGCCCCCAGAGTTTTCCCCTTTTGAAAGTCCACAGTTGCTGTAGCTGTCCTATTCCAAGGTTCCAGGATTGCTGTCCTCTTGCAGCCCCCTGCAATGCAGAGTCTGACTGCCTTCTGTGACTCTCTACTTGAGCTTTTCCAGTCCTTGGGGTAACAGTGAATCCCACTGTGTCTCAGTTGGTGCCCACTCATTTGATCACATTCATAGACTGCACTGTATGTACTGTGGTCTGCCGAGACCATCTGCCTATGTCCAAGATTCTTTTAGTTAAAACTATCTTTACACAAATTATACCCAGAAATACAGTCCTTTTCATTCTATGCCTTTGAGTACTGGGGCTCATGACATCCATGATCTTCATGGTGCTCCATGCCCAATACTTTGGGAGTTCTTTGGTGGATTCTCAATGTAAAATGGGCTCACCTTGTAGACCGTCTACATATTCCAACCATAATATCCAAAAGAGATGAGGACTGTCACCTTTGGTGGACTGTCATGACAAATTTGTCTCCGAATAGAATCTTGAAAGTGTCAGCCCTCAGGACAACAAGTGACTGTGGCTGTTTTTGCTGTTAAGTGGAGAGGCATTATTTGGAGCAGACAGTCCAAGATATATGTTCTACCCAAGATGATATTCTGTACATCAGATTTTTAGAAATGACGGCTATCATTCTTATCTTCCAGGTGTTCCAGGACAACATCACTTCTGGTGTATTTGCCATCCATTCTGATAATGTAGTGGTGTTTTATATATAAATAGTCAGGGGAGCATGCCCCGTTCCCCTTGTTGTGAGGTATTGGGACACCTTGAGAATATGGTAATTGGCCTTTGCCTCTGGTTGCCTTCTCATCGCTGCTCATGTTGTGGATCAAGCCAGCTGTCTCACAGATAGGCTAACTCACTGTTTCCTGATACCTCAAAAGTGGTCCCTTACTCAGTTAACAGCACATACTTTGCTCCATTACTGGCAAAAGCCTTCCTGTGACATATTTGCATCCCTGTCCGATATCAAATGTAATAACTTCCTTCCCTTTTTCCTGCCTTAAAATGATAACCTAGGGAAGCACTTGTCCAAGAATGGCCCCTTGGACTGCTTTGCACCTTCCCTTCATTTCCCCTTATTTCAAAATTCCACAAGAAGGTCAAGCTAAGCTCATTCAAATGTACCTGTTTTGGCCCTGGCAACTTTGCTTCCCTTTCAGAAGCCAATCAGGACCCTATTATCTCACCTTCTGACAGGCCTCACACAAACATTTATTACCTGAGATTGACCTAATGGTTTCTCTAGTTCCGGTGACAGTCAGGAATCTTTACCCAGTGTTTTTTGTCTAAATTTTTTGATTCAGGCCTCTGCTTGTTTTTTTTTGTGAAAGTACACCTGGTGGCCATATCAAAAATTATCATCAAGGTGCAAATTCTGAGTCTTTACCCTCCATCTGCAAACCTTCCTAAGAGGCACATTTTCACTAGTCCCCCCCCCCAACACACACACACACACACACACACACACACACACACACACACACACACACACACACACACACACACACACACACACACACACTTCAAATTTAGTTTTTCTTTTTGTTTTGTAATCTGTACTTTATTCTGGAGAAGCTAATAGACCTTATTTTGAACCAGTTTCCTCTTTCCTCAACCCATTTGAAAAAAATCAGTTTGAAAAACTGTTTTCTTGGTGCAGTCACCTGAGCCAAAAGAATCTCAAGAGTTGTAGGTCTTCTGTATTCATCCCCCATATTTAATTTTCCATGAAGATGAATCTTTCTTCCATGCCAGAAGTTACAACTGAATCATACCTCTCAATCTCTTAGTACAAGAAATCTGGTTAAAGCCTAAAATAACATGGGGACAAAGGGCAAAACTAGGGATAGATTTTACATATTGCTCTTATAAAATCAAAGTGGTTAGAATAACAGAATTTGTGTTAGCGTGCATTTTCTTTATGATATGAAATTTGAAACTCAAGTGTATATAATTTTTCACTGATTTCAGTCCTCAGTGATTTGACAAAAAACAAAATATTTTATGAGGAACAGAACAAAAATATAAGGCAAGAATCTGGACAGTTGAGAAGTATGCACTGAATCTAATGTACTATAGTCAAACAACCCCCCAGTATTCTTTCCTAACTATGCCATTTGTTCACAGGCAATTTAGATTTTATTTAGACAGAACAACCTCCCCCCCCCCAAAAAAAAAAAACTAGGTACTAAATTGTTGGTAGCAATTCTAGCTGTTAGTATTTCACGATTCAAAAAAGTTTCTTTACCAAAAGTGTTGCAAACCTTTACCTGCATCCTGTAATGCTCGTTCTGCCAGAGCTGGCAACCTCTCATGCATTCTTTAGAAGGAACATTTCTAGGGAGTGTGTCTGTGCATCTCTTGACATTTTAGCAAGATACTGCAACCTGGATGTTATCTTTAGGTTGAGGTCTATCTTTGGAGTCACCATTATCTGGGTTATCCTTCATTAGGAATCATCCAAGGGAATAATCTGGGACTCTTTCCTAAAGGTGATGGAAATTCAATTCCCAACAACAGATGAGACAGTTTTGTACTTGCTGTAAACTCTGTTTTGACAGGCATCACCATTCCTGTTTTTCTTTCCCAGGCTTAGTGGAGTGACAGATGCTGCTCTGCTTGGATGCGTGCCACTAGGCTACTTATTGTTTTTATATGTTCTTTTTTACATAGGTTCTCAGACAACTGGGCAGCAGTCATTTGGTGCCGAGAATTGTGGGTAATGGGAAGGGCAAAGATAGCCTGAGAAAGTTTTGTGAGTCAGACGGAGTCCTGATGGTCTTAGTCCTGAAAATGGTAGAGATAAAACTGCCAGTGCCTGTCTGCCATTATGGTAAGTATACATTGTTTTTTGTTTGTTATTCCCTGGCCCTTCCATACTCATTGATTTGAAAAAGTATCTTGATAGATGTTATGCAGTATGTGCTGCCTGTCTGGACCTGGCCAAGACTTTTAACACTATTCTCAAGGCAGACATTATCGACTGATTTGTAACTTTAAATATAAATCCTTATGTTGTACAGGGGATAAGTACGTGGTTGTCTAACAGAAGCCATGTAGTTAGAAGTGCCACTTCTGAAAGCAAAAAGTTATCAGTGGTGTTTCACAGGACTCTGTGTAGGGCCCGACTTCTATTTGGTATCTGCTTGTCAAACCTATAAGCCAACACTCTTGGCCTATGGCTGTCTTAAGTTTACAGATGACTGTAAACTGGATTTTATTCGATTTTCATCTGATGCACAAAAACTTCAGCATGGGTGAAAGAACAATAGTCTCAAATGAAGAATGTGGAAACAAATGTAATACAGTTCATTTTGGGAAGCAAAATATTTCCCATACCATGAAGGTGACCCTCCTTATGTCATATACTGTGGTAAGGGATTTATGCACTGATGTTGATATTTCCTTATTTTTCGACCATCGTGTCTCTGCATTAGTTCATGAAGCTTTCTATCTGGCTCAAGTAAGTTCCAAAGACATCTCCTTTAGATCCAAAGAGATCTTAATTCTTCTTGAATTCTATCTCGCCAGAGCAATTATTGAATATTAATGCTCCTTTTGGCATGTATAAGTCTAAACATATTACTCAACTTGAGAGACCTCAGAGACTCCTAACTAAAAAGAACAGTGGCATCAAAAATCGTGATTCTCAGTACAGACTAGCATCTCTCTCTCTCTCGCTGTACTTGGTCTCTTGCAGACTTCTCTGTGGGGATCTATATCTAACCTTTCAAGTTACAAAAGATCAGACTGTCTTTGATCTCCTATTCCTTCACAGAATAGATGCTACTCTAATACCCAGTGAAAGGAACTTCATCAACAGACAAATAAGACACATTGGCTTGATATATTCCTATCCTAATACATGCACCACCTCTGGAACAAATATCTCTATACATTAAGCAGAGTAATGCCCTTGCCACCATCAAAGTAAACCAAATAATTGGATGGGCATCTTCAAATTCTCATCTTATCTTGTGTTGCCCTCCTTGAGGCTGGATGTTACTTTTGAATATTGGTTACTGACTAAGCTGTAATGGTCTGCAGTCTCATTGTCTGGTACCTACCTATCTGTGTATATGGATAAATGATATAGTGGGAAAAAACAGTGTTTATCATTAAGTACAATGAACTTAACATAATGCTTATAGGCTCACTGTTTGAGTACGTGATCAGTATGTATGACAACTTTGCTGAGATATATTTTCTGTAACAGACAAGAACCATACAGACAGCTGTTGATGAGTTACCACTTCTTTTTCTGTATTATGGTACTTAAATATTAGTTGGCTTTTCCTGGCTGTTGTGCATCATCATTGTGGATGTTCTGCTGGAATAGAATTAGCACATCATTAATTTATTTCCATTTTTGTTACTCCTCCCCAATCTGATTGTGTTGCAGGCCATGTCCATTCCCCTCCTTGTATCACTTTTCTCATATTGATTTTTTTTTTTCTTATTTAGTGGGCTCTTTCTTTACCTTGGAAGTTCATAATGAAGTTATGCTCAGAAAATAGGTGGTGAGGAACAAGAGCTTGGTTGCAATATGTTCAGATTCTAAGCAATAGCTCTTTTAAATCCTTTTATTCATTGAACCTCCAGTACATGCAGTGGTTGGAATGAGCCCACACATCATTCCACTGTTCTGACATATAGGTGAGTGAGTATAGGGACCCAAGACCCCTGTCATTTGCTAGATTTGCATACTTTCCTCTTTTCTCTGGAATGAAGAAGAGGCATTCTTCATTTCCATTCCATCTCCTGTAAGTCTGCCACCTCCCAGGGTAATTTCCCTACTCTGATTGTCACTTGTACAAATGGTTACCCTTTTGATGCACCAGTGGGCCCATCCATGTTCGTCTGTTCTTGCTGTACTCTACAGATTCACATTACTTTATATTTCAATATGTTGAAATAGGGTAACGGAAAATCATTTTTAACTGAAACAGTGTGTGTATCTGTTTTTTAATTCATTGTTTGTGTTAAATATATAACTTTACTGCTATTTGAAACCATCAGCAGTAAGGGAAGGTAATTTGGAAAGGAAAAATAGTCCAACAGATCCAGGTACAATGATCAATGCAAAAAAAATGTCAACACTGATTCTGTTTTATGGTATACAAAGTGTCACAGGAAGAAATCATTGTGATCTTTAGTCAGTGTAATAAAAGATGAATGTATCTCACCTTTCAGATTAGCTGTTTCTTTGTGGTTGGCTTTGTATGTAAGATTGTGATGTCCAAAACATAAATGGTATTACTAATTCTGTCAGAGTATGATATGCCTAACTTTTTCTTTTTTATGCCCCAAACAGAGACATTATCAGTTGTTGCTAACCAGCTGGATCCTTTGGATTTCCTTAATCTGTTACCTCATGATGGAGCAGCAGTGTTTTTCTTGCCTTATCTATTGCAGTGCTGCAACTACAAACAAGCATCCTGAATCTACTGCCTTGTAATTACAGCTTTGTGAAACTATGTTGTGGGACAGTTACAGAAGAATACAGTCAGCAAGGAAGAGCAAACAGATCATGGCTAGTTACTGAATAAGTTAACCTAACTTGCACAGACGCTTTAGTATTACTAAACTCTGATATTTTAGGGCATAACAGTCATGGGCTCAAACTGTCATATGTATTTAATGGATATCTCTCTTGTTGTATTCAACACAGACACACAAGCGTGCGTGCACTCACACACACACACACACACACACACACACACACACACACACACACACACACACACACACTGTAGTTTATGTGTCAAGACTACTGTGAGAAGTATTTTAATTTATTTTCGTAAATATTTCAAACTTGTTTTACAACATCATTTTGAGTATTGTAATGCACAGCTTCTTGTTGGGCCATTCACTTTTACTCTAAAAGTACATTGTGCACAATCAGGCAGTAATGAGTGCCTTATCTTTTCAGCACATAGCAAACTTTTAGGAGTCAGATTTTCTAAATGATTACTCTTAGAACTTTTTTTGTCTCTAACTTGGGAGTAATATTTATTCTGAATATTATAATATGGTTCATTTCTGTCATACATAAGTGTTCTAGACCTCTATGGGATCCCTGGATGAAGAAATTCAGAAAGCATGGCAGCTGTGTTTTGTTTTCTCTGTGTTGAACTTTTTGTTTAATATTCTTCTTTGCTTCAGCCCTCTCTTGTTTGTCTTAATCCCAGTTGTTCCCCAGACAGCACTGGCCGTTCACTGGCCACAGATTAGAGCCAAGTGGATGGTG
Source organism: Protopterus annectens (assembly GCF_019279795.1). Taxonomy (NCBI): domain Eukaryota; kingdom Metazoa; phylum Chordata; order Ceratodontiformes; family Protopteridae; genus Protopterus; species Protopterus annectens. Next base: position 839,001,316 of record NC_056734.1, on the reverse strand, counting down.
CCTACATCCATGTAGATGTGAAAGTGGTTTGCTCCCCTTCCTGCATCACATCTTCTGCCATGTCCAGAGATGAGGTACACCCTCATGCCAGTAGCATAAGGATCTGTTTTCAGCTGCTTTCATTGGCACTGTGGCCAGCTGTGCTTAAGGTCAACTCCTGTCTCCAGACTGAAGAACTACATGACACTTGCCCATGTAGCCACGCCATGCATGAGGCCATGTTAATCAGATGCTGCACACCTCACACCTTCCCTTGGTATGGAGCCAGTGTTGTAGCAGTTACACTGCTTCCCTTTCCCCAGGGGAGGCACACAGTGTTACCTCTTCCCTTCTCAGTTCTTCCAGTGCCTGGGTTACAAACAGAAACAGAGTTAGCACTTCTTCTGAATGTAGTTAAAACTAGCAGTCACTGTTAATCCTACATTTTAATGTCACAGTACAGGTTCTGTGCATTAAGTAAGGAGCTCATGACATAAGATGTGCACAGACCACTACTTCATACATTTCTTGTGCATGGCTGTATTAAAAGTTTACTAATTTGGGGAAGCTTATTGTATAATACGGATCCAGAAAGTCTGTTGTGTATATAATGCCATAAGAATGTCTTAAGCATCCTTGGATAGCACTGGTAAACTTTACTTCCCAGTATATTAAATGTACATCCATTACTTTCTACTTTGTCTTTCATTGTGTTATTCTGTTGTCTTTGCTTCAGTCACAGTGTATTCTTACTATTGTAAAATTCCTTGTCGCTTCCATTCTGTACTGTAGCTATATAATGTGTTATGCATAATGGGGAGCAAGATTCCTACCATCACCTAATTCAGGAGATCATTTTAACTCTTTGTGTGCTTATTGTAGGCTATAATATACACATTGAAAGTACTAAATGTTTTAGTATATGCCTCCTACCTCTGAGACTTTTTGTTAATGTGTTTAATTGATCCCCTGTAACACCTTGTTGAGATGGACCCTTTCCCTACCACTGACTAGATGTTAGCTACAGAGAACCTGATCTGTGTACTGTTTGTCTTAAGTCTTATTGTCAGTGTATGGGTTGTAAAGTAAACCAAATATCAAATAAATATTAACTGTATTTAACACTTAGCATTTTATTGTCATTTTTAATGTAATTTAGTTCCTTTATTTCACTTATTTAGGTTTCTGTTATTGTGGGCGGCCACGGTGGTGCAGCGGTTAGCATGGCCGCCTCACAGCAAGAGGTTCTCCTGTTCGATTCTCGTCTGGGGTGCATTCTGTGTGGAGTCTGCATGTCCTCCCTGAGGTCGGGTGGGTTTCCTCCAGGTGCTCCGGTTTCCTCCCATATCCAAAAGACATGCAGTAGGTGGATTGGACACTCCAAATTGACCCTAGGTGTGAGTGTGTGCATGTGTGTGCCTTCTGTGGAAGGTTGGGCACCGGGCTGGCAACTCGACACTGTAAAACTCCACTGCCAATCATGAGCGGGCAGATGATCCGCTGTGGTGACCCCTAACCGGGAAAAGCCGGAAGAAGAAGAAGGTTTCTGTTATTGTGCTTTTCTGTGTCACTTTATTATTTGTTTTGTGGTTATGCTGTGAAGTTTGGATGGTCAGCTGTTTACTTTTAAAAGATACCTATTGCCAATATCCACTGGACTGCTTATTGTTTCCTCGTGGATTTCTGAACCCTCTCCTGCTGAGTTTTCACAGTCCCTTAATGTACATGATGTTTAGCTTTTTGTTTATTTCATTCCTGTTAAGCATTCTGTGTATGAGAGTCTGAGAAAATCAGCTGTAATTCCTTATGATGTCAGCATTCGCAGTACTTTTTCAAATGTGAAAAAAAAGGGGACTTAAAGGACAATTACTTCCTAAGCATATCTTTTCCTCAACCCACACCACCTATTTCTCCTTGTATAATCCTTACATCATGTAAATAAAGGAAACCTTGAACCTGTGAAAAATGAATTTGTCTCATCATGCTTTATAAACTACAGTCGAATGCTGATTTCTTCAGTTTCTGCAGTAGCTGAAACTCTGTCAGCCACTTTACAAAATAACTACTATCCTACTTGGCAGAGAAAACCAAGCATTCTTGTGATGTATTTAGCAGGGAACATGTCCCTGTAAAGCCCTCACCCCCTTTCTTATATGTAAGGCTTTTGTAAAGAGGGAATTACAAATTGGTAAAATCCCAAAAAAAACGGTCACGACAGCAGCTGAGTTAAACACCAGATTTATTAAATTTGAACTTGAAGCGCTTTTCGTTTGCTAGAATATGCAAACTTCTTCAGAAGTAAAAAAACTGAGAATGCAACACTCGTTTTAAAACCACATTCAAAAACCAGCGGGTCATCCTGACCAATCATAAACATAGTTACACGAGAGTTTACTTAAAGTAGTACACTGAAACTAGTACTGCAACATGTCAGCACGGTCTGTTCCAGGAATACATAATTTGTCCACTAGGTAAAATAATACCAGTTATATAGAACACCACGAACATATAATGTTTCCAAAAGACTTGCCCCACTAAATTCATGTATAAGAAAGTTAAAGTGAAAGTAAAAAAGTTAGAATAAAAACTTGTATGCTATGTCATGTTACAAATAAATGACTGTAAAACCATGAAAATACAGAAAACTACCCTAAAAATCATAAAATCAAAACAAAATACTAGGTGAACTTAAAACCTGAATTGGACTTTAGATGTTAAACCATTATGAAACCTCATCTTTGCAAACTTCTCAGTTTAAGGATGCTACTAATAGAACAAGTTTCATTAAGGCCTGGAAAATTGTATGCATTAAGCTTAATTTGCCAGAATAACACAGCAAGAGGTTCTCCGGTTCGATTCTCGGCTGGGGTGCCTTCTGTGCGTAGTCTACATGTCCTCCCTGTGGTCGCGTGGGTTTCCTCCGGGTGCTCTGGTTTCCTCCCACATCCCAAAGACATGCAGTAGGTGGATTGGACACACTAAATTGGCCCTAGGTGTGAGTGCATGCATGTGTGTGCCTTCTGTGGAAGGTTGGACGCCGGGCTGGCAACTCGACACCACAAAACTCCACTGCCAATCATGAGCACAGATGATCCGCTGTGGCGACCCCTAACCGGGAAAAGCCGAAAGAAGAAGAAGAAGAAGAAGAATTCAAGTTCTTCTAGTCTGAGGGGTGTAGGCCCTCCTCTGATGTCTTGTATTGCTTGATCTATGGCCATAAATTTAAATTTATGGTCGACATTCGACTGGATGTGTTTGGCTAGAGCATTGTCCATTTTATTTCGTCCTATGGCATAAAGATGTTCATACATCCTATTACGGAGTCTTCGCTCCATATTACCTATATAGAAAGCAGGACAACATGAACATTTGACCAAATAAACCACTAGTTTCGAGTTACAGTTAAACATAAACTTAAGCTTGTAATGTGCACCATTGATGACAAACCAATTTGCCACCTCAACAAATTTACTAAAGTTACAGTTCTCGCATTTTTTCATACCTACTATTCTAGGAACACTGTGGCACTGTTTTTCTAACAAATTCTTCAGGTTCCTACCTCGCCTGAAAATAACTTTAGGAGAGCTACCTAAATTGTTGAATACCATTTGGTTAGTCCTGAAGAGTTCCCAGTTTTTCTGTAATATTGTGATACAGAGGTGGCTTTGTGCACTAAATGTAGTGATGAAACTGAGTTGAAAAGCTTGTTTATGCTGACCTACTGACTCATGATCATTCATTGTTGCCAACATATCTGAAACTCCGATATGTTCAAAGGCCGGAGTCTTCGTAGGCAAAATAGGTTTGTAAAACTGGTTTGATCTTTTTAAACTATCCTCCTCTATCAGGGAGACTTAACAGGGTTTCAGGGTAGCCTCGATGTAGAAATAAGCTTTTCAGGAAATTGCATTCCTCTACGAAATCTACTTCTTGGCTTATTATACGGGAAGCCCTGACTAATTGGTCCTTGATAACAGAACGTTTCTGATTAAACGGATGGCAACTAGAGAAATTAAGGAATGAATGTGCTTTTCCTGTGTATTTTGGCCGTGTAACAACCCAGTGACCTATTCTTACTCAACCATATGTCCAAGCACGCTAAATTTATGGCCATAGATCAAGCAATACAAGACATCAGAGGAGGACCTACACCCCTCAGACTAGAAGAACTTGAATTATTCTGGCAAATTAAGCTTAATGCGTACAATTTTCCAGGCCTTAATGAAACTTGTTCTATTAGTAGCATCCGTAAACTGAGAAGTTTGCAAAGATGAGGTTTCATAATGGTTTAACATCTAAAGTCCAATTCAGGTTTTAAGTTCACCTAGTATTTTGTTTTGATTTTATGATTTTTAGGGTAATTTTCTGTATTTTCATGGTTTTACAGTCATTTATTTGTAACATGACATAGGTTCATAGGTTCATACTAGGCTATCTGCCCTGGGGCAATTATAAGCCTAGCCCAATTCTGTATGGCTTACGCCACCCCTTGATTTGAGTATACTGTGCCCTTTTTAAGGTTTAGTTTACTGTGCCTCTGTCTAATAGTGACACGGGAGTAATCCCTGGGACAAACCTACGATCCCCCATCCACCTATCGAGATTCTTCTTGAAGAGATTCAGTGAGGTGCTCTGCCTCACATGAACTGGAATTCTATTCCAGAGCGAAGGGAGCCTCTGGGTTATGAACCTGTCCCTCCAGCAAGTTCTATTTATTTCTGTGCTGAGGTTCAAGTCCCTCGAGCGTGTGGCTCTAAGGGATTTAGATTTACTGAGGTGGGGCATGTCCATTAATTCTGGATTTGACATAGCTTTGTATGTCAGGCATAGATCGCCTCAAAGTAGGCGGTATGCAACTGAGTAGAGATGGAGCTTTTTTAACCGAGCAGCATATGGCATCTGTTTGAGACCCTTGATCCTCTTGGTGAGATACTTTTGGGGTCTTTCTAATTGCTGCAGGTGTCGGGTAAGGTACATCCCAAAAGGGGCATTGTATTCTATGATGGGCCTGATGAGGGATGAATAAAGGGGCACGATTACCTATCTTGATCTAGATGTGAAACCCTTCGTGATGAGGTGGGCTATGTAGAAGGTCTTTCTAACCACTTTGGCAATGTGGTTTTCAAAGGAGAGATTGCTATCAACTTGGGTCCCCAGGTCCCTAATAACTTTCCCTGTACTCAATGGGTTTCCGCCTATGTGGTAATTTGTGGGCACATTGTTTTTGCCAAAGGGTATGACTATACATTTTTTGGCATTTAGCTTTAAACCATGGCGCTGGCACCAGTTATCTGTCTCTGTGAGACCTTTTTGAAGGATGTTTGTGTCAGCTGGAGAGTCGATTATGGCGCCCAGTTTGCAGTCGTCTGCGAACTTGGTGAGCCATAGTCCTCCCACGTTTGCCTGTACCTCGGAAAAGTATATACCGAACAAGAGTGGTCCCAGGACAGAACCCTGTGGGATGCCACTTGTGACCGGTTTCGAGTCTGACATGGCTCCAGCAACTCTCACTCTGTGGGTTCTGTTAGCATACAAGTTTTTATTCTAACTTTTTTATTTTCACTTTAACTTTCTTATACATGAAGTTAGTGGGGCAAGTCTTTTGGAAGCATTATATGTTCATGGTGTTCTATATAACTGGTATTATTTTACCTAGTGGACAAATTATGTATTCCTGGAACAGACCGTGCTGACATGTTGCAGTACTAGTTTCAGTGTACTACTTTAAGTAAACTCTCGTGTAACTATGTTTATGATTGGTCAGGATGACCCGCTGGTTTTTGAATGTGGTTTTAAAACGAGTGTTGCATTCTCAGTTTTTTTACTTCTGAAGAAGTTTGCATATTCTAGCAAATGAAAAGCGCTTCAAGTTCAAATTTAATAAATCTTTGGTGTTTAACTCAGCTGCTGTTGTGACCGTTCTTTTGGGATTTTACCAGTTTGTTCAGGGAATTACAAATATTATCTGTTCTCCAAGGTTTATTTGTTTATCTTGGGTTTATGTATATATACATACATATATATATATATATATATATATATATATATATATATATATATATGTGTGTGTGTGTGTGTGTGTGTGTGTATATAAAGTGCAAGCCTCCTGCAAAGTATTTTTCTTATGTGAATTGTATTGTAAGTTAACTCATTCACATTTAGCAGCTGTACAATCTTGTAGTTTAAGCAGCCTACTTCTATCCTTAGATCTCTCTAGCATTTTCTAAAATATCAAGTTAAGAAATATAATCCAGACAAATACAATCTTTTTTTTATTACAAATGTAATTATCTTGTGAAAAGTAAGTACTGTGAAAGCAGTTCCAGTGGTTTAGGGGGTTAAAGCCCCGAGTATGACCCAGTGAATCTGGGTTCGATTAGCAGATCGAACGATTGATGGAGTGACAGATAAGGGGTGGGTGTGCCCATCCAAGGTGGGAGGGTATTGTTGATGTGTTCCCTAAAGAGTGGCTTGGTGCAAAGAGGAGAGTTGTCCTTGGAAAGGGAGTGGGTAGGTCATAAAAACAACTCCCCGTTGGAAGCACAGATGAGCTGTGCCACCAGGACACCCTCAAGATCCATTCCTGGCACCAGCAAAAATGGAATAAATTTGGGGTAGTGGTTGAAGAGTAGCTGATAGACCTGTTGTGGACATTGGATCCAAATACTCTCAATCCTGTCATGAAAACTGATGCGCTACTTCTAACTTAGATATCCCTCCACTTATGTGCATCTTTGTATGTACATATGTAAACCCTTGATCTGTATATAAATATTAAGCTGTCCCTAGTAAAGAAATGCAAGTAAATAAATAATCTGAAGTAGTTAACTTCATTTGATCAGCAACCTGTGGGTATCGGATCCGATTCGGATCCAAGCCGGCAGCTTTCCTAGCCAAAGATCCAAGCTCTAAGCTCCTCCCCTACCCATAATGCCCTGCCACCTTCCTCTAACCCTCAGATCTCGTTTGCCACGGCTTTGTTAAGCATCCTAGAACGAGCTCCCAGCGTGGGTACTGTGAATTAAGGGATTTTTTTCTCTAATTTTCTGTCAGAAAATTGCTAAATTCTTGTGTGTGTGTTCCTTTTCCGCTCTTAGTTTGTTTTGGGTAGTTTTTTAAACTTCTCAGTGTAGTTAACGTTATTTCCTCCCCCCTTTTTCTGTGTGTGAAGGCGTGTGCGTGTGGGCCTGTTCTTCTTCTTTAAAATGTCTGAAGGCCCAAAACCTATTTTTTCAAAATGCTCCGAGTGTGGCCATAAGCTGTCCCCAGCGGATGGCCACACTCGGTGCGTTATTTGCCTGGGTGTTGATCACCTTTCTTCAGGCTGCACTATTTGTGCAGCCTTCAATCCCAGGGCTTTGAGGGATAGGAGGATGAAGTTAATCCTTGCGGGCCTTTTGCCCCCTGATTCAGCTTCATTTTCCTCCTCCTCTGTGGTGCCAGCCGCGGCTGCTCCACCTACCGCCTCCGATCCCCTGGCCGGGACTTAACTTCCCTCTTTGGCCCAGGAGGATAGGGACGGCAGAAAGGAGGATAGGAAGGAGCGGGAGAAAGAGAGGCACCGTAGCCACAAGAGAAGGTCCGAATCAGCACTTTCGGCCCCTCCGTCTAAGCAGCTTGCATCTCCCCTCAAGGTCCCTGGGTCTTCCCCCTCCTGGCTTCGTTCTCCACGTTTCTCCCCGGAGCCAGAGGAGGAGACCCGGTCACCTTCGAGGTCATCTAGGCGGCCTTCCCGGCCAGCCTCGGTGGCCTCATCTAGATCGACCAGGAGTCTGTCCGACGCAGACATGGACTGGATGATGCATCGATTTCTTCAGGCCCAGATGCAGATGGGAGTGCTCTTGCGTCCCCCCCCCGGGGGGGAGCTCGACCCCCTTTTTCGCCCCCATTGCTCCTTCTCCGACTCACTATCGGGTTTCGGAGCAGTTGGATCCAACTAGCTTCAGAGCCAGGGTGGCGTCGGCGCCGGCAGTGTTTCCTACTTTGGCGCCAACTATACCCTCGAGTCTGTCAGATCCTTTTTTGGATCGGAGCTCTCGGGGCCGTGAGTAGGGCGCCAGATCCAGAGGAGTTAGTGGGCCTTCAGCTCCATTGAGGTCGGAGCGCACTACTCTTTTGGATCTGATTGGATCGTCTCCGGCTCTGATCCGCACGCCGGATCCGAGGGGACTGCTTTCGGATCCTAGGGAGAGCAGTTCACCCTCGGTGTTCGACGTCGTGGAGAGGGTCCTTTTGAGGGATTCGAGGCCCCAGGCTCTTGCTACGGATCCACCAGCCATTCCCTCTCAGATGGGACTTTCTTCCATCATCCGGCCCCAGGGACAGCCTGCGCCTACATCCCAGTTGGTTCCTGTAGAGGAACAGGACATTGTGGGTGAGGCCTCTTCGGACAGCCCCCCCGAGGAGGTCCCTCACAAACGAAAGTGCAAGAGGAGACACTTGGATTCACCCGAGTCCCTCACAGAAGATACGGACTTAGAGAAAGGGGAAGGTTCCCCAAGGTCACCCCCCGAAGACATCTCCTTTGGAGACATTATGGAAATGTTGCGCATTAGAGGGGGGTGGTCTGCCCAAAAACCTTCTCGGATGAGTCTGTGTTTCTGGAGGCATTTGATGCAGGCCCATCTACCTATTGGGTTTCCCCTCCCGCCGACCCCCTGGTGGACCTCATAACTACCAGGGTATGGAAGGAGCCGGACACTGTCGAGCCAATACCTAAGAGACCGGACAGGATCCTCAGCCCCCCAATGGACAGGACAGTTTGGAGCAAGGGTGCCCCAGTGGATGCCATGGTGGTGGTGGCTGCCACTAAAAAGGAATTAGCACAGGAGAGTTCCTCGGTACATCCTCCAGACAAGGAATCTCGGATGATGGACCGCCATGGGAAGCAGATGTTCGCTTCAGCGACCTTCTCTGTAAGGTCACTGAACTATATGGCACATGTAATTCGGCTCCAGCGGGACCTAATCAAAGAGTACGCTGGATCACCCCCAGAGTCCATGTCGGCCGAGGACAAACGGACCTTCTCGGCTCGAATGGCCACTCTTAAGTCGATTACTAACACATCTATGCGGCTTCTCTCCCATGCCACAGAGGGAGTGGCTAGAGCCAGTGGAACAGGCGTTGTCTTACGTCGACAGGCCTGGCTCCGTCTCTGCGACTTTGCGGAACCCTTCAAGGCGTCCTTCGCGAACGCCCCTTTTGATGGTTCTATGCTTTTCGGCAAAACCGTCCGTGATACGCTTCTCCAGAGCGAGAAAGACGGGAAGACGTTGTCTGCTGTCGGGATCCGCTTCTTGGCTCCTCAGAGGTCCTTCTCCAGGAACCAAAGAGGACAAAAGAAGATGTGGTTCCGGAAAGCTCAACAATCCCGTTTCGCTCCGGATCCTTCGTCCTTCAGAGGCAGAGGAGGACAAGGTGGACGCCGGCCCAGAGGCAGAGGGGGGGCTGAAGAATTTCGGGTCTAGGGAACCTTTTTCCGATCGACTCGTGCAGCAGCCCTGAGGGGCTGCCCGACTGCTCCTCTCTGGAGGCAGTCGGGGGGCGCTTCTCAGAGCACCTAGCACATTGGGAGTCCATCACGACAGATCGCTGGGTGCTCCAAATCATATCCAGAGGCTATTCTATTCCATTCCTAACATCTCCCCTCCAGTCGGGGAGCCTTCCCGATGTTCCACCCAATCAGAGGGAGGTAGCAGCCTTCGAAATAAAAGAGCTGCTAAAAAAAAGAGCCATCCAACACGTCCCCCTCGGGCAATCCGGATCAGGCTTCTACTCCCGGTTCTTTTTGGTGCCAAAAAAGACTGGGGACTTATGGACGATTCTCGACCTGTCCACACTGAACCTGTCAGTCGCCAAGGAAAAGTTCCAGATGGTCACTATTCAATCCATTCTCCAACTTTTACAGGAGAAAGACTGGATGTGCTCGATAGAACTCAAGGATACATACTACCACATTCTAACGGACAGGTGATCCAGGAGGTTCCTCCGCTTCCGGCTGGGAGCCAGCCATTATCAATTCAGGGTCCTACCCTTCGGTCTCACCACAGCCCCTAGGGTGTTCACCAAGGTCATGGCAGTTGTAGGGGCCCACCTGAGGCTTCAGGGAATACAGGTCTTTCCTTACCTGGACGACTGGCTCCTAACCACCCCCAACAATTATCTACTATGTTCAGGCAAGGACTACTTCTTAAATCTAGCCTGCCATCTAGGGATCACAATCAACCGCAAGAAATCCTCCCTTCAGTCTACTCAGATCTTGGATTTCATAGGGGCCAGGATAGACACTATACATTCCAAAGTCTTTCTGATGGCGGACAGACTCCGCAATCTAAAACTTCACATTTTGGCTCTTCTACAATCATCAGCCCCTCCAGCGGAATTAGTCCTGAGGGCCCTGGGGTCCGTGGCAGCGGCCATCATTCTGTCACCTATCGCACGTCTGAAGATGAGGATCCTTCAATGGACCTTGCAGGTCCAGTGGTCCATCCTACGTCACCCCCTGTCTACACCTATTCCCCTCAGCAAGGTTTGCAGGGAATCTCTACTTTGGTGGTTCCGTTCCAGGGACCTCCGGGAAGGGCGCCCCTTCTCCATGTCCCCACCCCAAGTCACAGTGACCACGGATGCATCTCTCCTCGGGTGGGGGGGCATTGCATGGGCAGATCCGTCCAACGCACGTGGACTCACACAGAGACCTCTTTGCATATCAATGTGCTGGAGATGAGGGCGGTGCTTCTAGCGTTGCAGGCTCTCCATTCGCTTCTTCCTCCAGGGACTATTGCATTTCATACAGACAACATGTCAGTAGTCTGGTACATCAACAAACAGGGGGGAACCAGATCTTACCCACTTTGCCGAGAGGCCATGAGAGTGTGGGAATGGGCGATATCCACCAACCGCTATCTCATAGCAACGTACATACCGGGTCGGTCAAACATTCTAGCGGACAGGTTGAGTCGAACTATCCTCCCACCTTACAAGTGGTCTCTGAACCCAGTAGTACCGTAACAGATCTTCCTCAGATGGGTCAACCTTGCTGCGATCTGTTCACATCGCCTTCGAACACAAAGTGCAGCAAATTCTTTGCTCTAATTTCCCCACCAGGGCAAGTCCCCAGAGACGCTGTGGTTCATGCATGGCCATCCGGTCTTCTTTATGCTTATCCTCCTCTTCCGTTGATAACAAAATTCTTGCAGAAAGCTCGTTGGTTGGGGAGCAGAGTTATCCTCATAGCCCCATTCTGGCCTCACCAAACCTGGTACCCATGCCTATGGTCTCATCTAGTATATCCTCCCTGGATCTTAGATCCCATTCTGGATCTGATTTCCCATCCCTTGGGTTTGAAGACACCCGACCTGGACAACCTCAAGCTCTCGGCTTGGATGATCCAGTTCCATTAATAGCCAGGACTCCCGGTATCTCATCCTTAGTTAAGGCCATTCTGGTGGCCACTCATAAGCCTTCTACTAGGAGAATCTACAAAAGTAAATGGAAGCGTTTCTCTATCTGGGCGGAGCATAAGAATTTGGATCCCTTTACGGCTCCTGTCCTGGCAGTCCTCGACTTTCTATCCCATATTTTCCATCAAGGGGCTAGTTCTTCTACTGTTAAAGTTCATTTGGCAGCTATTTCCCACTTCCATGTTGGAAACAGTTTTGGTCCCCTAGCTTCCTCCAAGATTTGCAAGACATTCCTGAAAGGAACCTTCCTGTTGAGACCCCCTGTTAAAGATGCAGTTCCTCCATGGGATTTAACTCTGGTTCTCCAGGCTCTGACTAGTTCTCCATTTGAACCTGCAGCTTCAGTCGACTTAAAGTATGTATCTTGGAAAACTGCCTTCCTGATTGCCATTACCTCAGCTAGGAGGATATCGGAGCTTCACGCTCTTTGCTTTAAACCTCCATACATCATCTTTCATAAAGACAGGGTTTCCCTCAGGACTAATCCCTCCTTTCTACCTAAAGTGGCCTCAGAAGTCAACATCAACCAATCCATCAATCTACCTGTCTTCTTTCCTAATTATCAGAACAAAGGAGAGTATAGACTTCATTGTCTGGATGTACATAGACAGTTGCGTTTTTACTTAAACAGAACAGCTGAATTTTGAAAATCAGATCAACTTTTTGTTTCATTCGCTAAGTCCTGTCTGGGTAAGCCAGTGACTAAGGTAACCTTAGCTAGGTGGATTTCCCAATGCATCCTTCTCGCATACAGAAGCTCTGGTCGACCTGAGCCCCTGAGGGTTCGAGCTCATTCTACCCGTTCTGTGGCTACTTCTGCTGCCTTCTGGTCGAGGGTGCCTTTGGACGACATTTGTGCAGCAGCTACTTGGGCTTCATCTCTTACCTTTATTACACATTATAAAGTGGATTTAATATCCAGATGACGCGCATCTTTTGGCTCTGCAGTGCTCCGGAATATCCTTCCATGAGGACCTCCCAAGTTGTGGTAGCTGGGGACTCTCTCCCACAGGTTGCTGATCAAATGAAGTTAACTACTTCAGATAAAGAAGTTATGTACTCACCATAACATTCCATCTGAGTAGGTAACTTCATTTGTCTGCAACCAACCCTCCCTCCATCCCCCAGACCTTAGTTCATTCTTGAAGGATCAGGATATGTCACTTTCTAGATGACATCAGGTGGAATCTTCAAGTAGTTTCCTTGTGTTATAGTAGTGTGCTATGATACTAAGGCAAACTCGATCTGAGGGTTAGAGGGAGGTGGCAGGGCATTATGGGTAGGGGGAGGAGCTTGGAGCTCAGATCTTTGGCTAGGAAAGCTGCCGGCTCAGATACAAATCGGATCCGATACCCACAGGTTGCAGACAAATGAAGTTACCTACTCAGATGGAACATTATGGTGAGTACATAACTTCTTTTTCATACTGTGGCTGTTAAAGGGACTCCAGCTCAGTTGGTGTGAATTAAAGACAGGCATGACAAGTAGATGATATATATAAATCCTTACAGCAGATCTCTTTCATAGTGCAAATCTCAACATCCTTTGTGATCAGGAGACTCCAAATTAAACATCTTTAAATCAAGGTTCTGGCTGCTGATGAAGGCCAACATCACTTCAGTGCTTCCATTGTTTTTCATTCTGTCCTTTCACTGAGTAAGTTACCAGACTACCCAGGGACTTACAGTTATAACGTTATGTATTTCCATGACCACAAACACATCTCTACAGCAAGGATCATCTTTTGGCCCAGTGAATGCACTAGACTGCAATGCTAGACAGTCTATCTCATCCTCCAAGAGGATAAGCTCTTCTCTTCGTCACTGAGAACATACCTACAAGTTAAAGATATTTAATTTATTTATTAAATGCAGTTCCAGCAAACTCAGTGAAAGTCACACAGGGCAGTACTTGTCTTTTAAAGGTAAATATGGGGAGGAACAGACAAAAAATTGTCATATCTTTAACTTCTGTTCATTACTAAAGCACATAATCTTCTCTAAGCAGTTCTTTTCAAGTTTATTTTTACCAGAAAATGGCGCTGTAAACATTACCATAACAATGGGATTTTTCAGATGTGGCTTCTTCCCATAGTATACTCTACTGATTTGTTTGTAATTTCTTGACAGAGATACAGCACATTTGTCCAAATGAACCTTTCTTCAGGCCTGCCTGAGGCTACATTCAAAAGTAACCAAATACAGAAGGAATGAAGTTAGTTTCAAATATTAGATTAGCAAAAAAATGAGCATAAAGAAATCATAACTGTCAATAATGCTGCAAATTAACATATCTGAGACTAATATTAAACAGTTTATTATCATGAACAAGTAATAAATCACAATCATAAATGAAACAGCCAACTAATATAATACAAAAATCACAATATTTATGAAGGTCTGCATTTTTTTACATAGCTAGACATTGAGGTAGGGAAGAGAGGATGCAAATGGAAATGGCGGATATGAAGTATATTGGAACAAGGGAAAAAAGTAAAAGAAAAGTGAGACAGATAGAAGTTAATTAATATGGGGAACAGGGAAAGGCAAGGGAAATAGAAGGCAGAAAGAATTAAGGGCACTAAGTGTGCAACTTAGAAATATAAGAATAATAAAGGTGGGTGTGAGGTAAACACAAATTATGTGATCCTAGTGCATAGAAACAGGAGAAGTTAGACATTCTTACATGACTTTTATAAACATCTTTATTAAATTCACAATATTTAAACAATGACTGGGTACACATACAATTATTGAAAAGAAGATAAATTCATTGTACATGTTTCCTTCATTTCACGAATTATACCTTTGAGCGTTTTTTCAACAATTACAGTTCACTCCAAATTAACACAAACTTCTTAGAAGCTGCCTTCCCTTAAATTTCAGTTGACTTCCAGAACATTTTTCTTCATGTATTGTTCCTACAGATTCAGTTTATTTATTTGCAATTTGGTTCTTCCCTTTCCTAAAGATCCTACCTCCAGTCCTTTTATCTCCTTTACAATATGACGATATTCAATACTTTAGTTATGGTTGGTTTAGATTTTGATTTGCATTTTCTATTTTTTTTTTCATCCGAAAAGCATTAAACGTAGCAAGGACTTATGTTTAGGCAATCCAGATCCTATATCCTAATGCAAAACAATCATCTCCTTAGTTGCCATCATATGCTCTTCCAAAATTTCTGACAAAGTATTATTGAATTTTTTAAATCTCCCAACTCATTAAACTTCAACATAAAACATGTTCTAATTAACCTCTCTTTTTTCCATCAGACTTTCAGCAACTGTCTACCTGAGGAAAATTTTGCTGAAGTCCATTTGGGAATAAAACTACCTCTAAAAACACTTCCATGCTGAAGTCATAAACCTTTTGGACTTTGTTAGATACACGTCGTCTCACTGTTGGTTTCTATACTGCCTTTCCATTATCTCTTCCCAACCATTTCTAACATTTTCTGATTGATTTTTGTAGCTGTCATGCAGTATTTTACATACCATTCAAATTATCCCTTACTTAATGGCTACTTCTTTTCTAGACTCAACTAAAAACTCATCCAGAACAAGTCTTTTATTTAACACTCCCCATCCCTTTCTTTTTGCATATGTTATCAATCCCTGCTGGGGAAGTCAGTCTCTGATTTGCAGTCCACACTTCTGCTTGGATTCAGCCCACTCTATTAACTTTCCTTCCATAGTTATTTGCTCCCAATATATTGGTTGTTTTGTTAATTTTCTCTAATAATTCCCATCCCCTGCTTGCCTATTTTCTATGCCCCTACTTGCAATCATTACTACTAGTACATTTCTCCATTTCTATGTTGACTTATTTCTAAGAATATCTTCTGCTACTGTATAAGTATAATATTCTGTATGGTTGTTATTCTGCTTAAGGGCATGCATCCAAAATCCTACTCTCTCCTTGTTTCTTGCCCCCCCCCATTTCATTCTAAAGCCTTTCCACTTTGATTTGCAACCTTCAGCTTGTGTTATGCATATGAGCCTTGACGGCATTGCTCTAGGGTTTCTTTTCAAATCCGGTAATCCTAAACTTCATTGTTCTATGGTGAGGGGTGGTTGGTATAATGGTCAAGGAGTTTACCTCACAGACACAAGCACAAAGTTTGATTCACACCTTTAAAAGGGAAATTAGCTAGGTTTAAAATGACACACAAGACAGCTAGTCCAGTACTTACCTATAAGCATATTTACTTAACTCTTGTCCTCTTTCCCTCCCAAATAAATTCCTTCAACTCTTTATTAATGATGGCCCACAACTTCTGCTCTGGTTGATAAAAATATACCTGCCCTGTACATAAAACTAAAGTGCTTAGAAACATTTTCACTGTTTGTATTCTACTATCCTTATACATAATCAGATTTTCTAACTTCTAATGTTTGTATTACCTTTTGTTAAGCAGGGATACTGTATTGTCAGTAGCTTGCAGTCTTACCTTCAGTACGGGAAGATCAGATGGCTCTGGATTCTCTACTCACCACAGGTGCTTGTATTAATTTTCCAGTACTGACACTGTAGCACAGCATAAGGTGGTAGCTGCATTCCTGTGTGTGTCATCCTTCAGATGAGATGTTAAACCAAGGCTCCCATCTGCCTTGTTAGTGGTAACTCAGGTGGGTATAAAAAATCAGTGATACTTGCCATGGAAAACAGTAGGAGTTGTCTTACTTACATGGTTCCTTATTTGCACTTTTTTTTGCATTATTTACACATTCATGTTCATTACATACTTCTTACCATTTTCCTTAATATGTAAGCTACACAAAAACAGTTTCCTTTTTCACCTTTTCAAAGAAGTGATTCTTTTTACGGAAACATCAATTATTTTTTTAAATAACATCTTCATCGATGTTTCTTTTTATTACACAGTAGTCTTTCATATTTTCTTTTCCATAATTTCCTGATTGCAACAAACAATATTCTGTCCCATTTTTAATTTCACATTTTTCTCATATTTTCCATATATCATACCCATTGTTATATTTTTAAATCTCCTCTGTTTATATTCCTATTTAAAACTTCTTAAATTCTGTTCACTTTTTTACATTCTAAAAATAATGCTTTATTGTTTCTTTTTAAGTACACTCATCATATTATCTTTTTTCCAATATTTAATACTTTATATTACTTTTTACTGGTAACTTATTCATCAAAATTCTCCACATGAAATTCCCCAGTTTATAAAAACTCTCAACCCTTTCCTTCTATACTTTACAACATTTTTACATCATCCTTTAATTCATTCCAAGGATATATCACAATTTCCTGTTTATAAACTTTGCAAAATTTCACTTTCCATAAATGTTATTGATTTTCATGTTTTCCCTCCATCTTTTCTTGTCTACTTCTTTTTTTCCATCCTTCATATTTCTATAATTTTTGGGTCTATATTATATATTCAGAGTTTCAAAACTTCGAATCCCATATAAATATTAAAAAGAAAAATGCCTACATAAATGTTAAGCAAGAAGTCTATATATAATGAGCAACAGATTAACCAATCAAATATGACTGTAAGTATTTTTTGAGGTAATAACATTCTTTGGATCTTAAAAATAGACCTGTAAATACAGGTCTTTAAAATAAATTAGGAAATACCTAATGTTTTAGAATGAAAAAATTTTAATTTTGCTTCAGACGCAAAAAGAATGAGAACAATTAATATATTTATTTGTTAAGTGGCTAAATGACCCGATCCTCTTTGGACATACATACCTGACTTACAAAGACGAGGGTATACGTAAAATTGAAGTCTTCTGTTTCAACACATTGCAAATGCAAAATCACATTTAATTGATTTTAACTCCATAAAAAGTCAACTCCTGGAATCTTTTTAGATTATATGGATGGACAGTTAACTCATGCTTGAGCAAGCCATTTTTCCACCTTTTTTGTTTTCTCCGTGATTGTATGATTATAGAATCAATGTATTTAAATAAAGGGGTATGGAGGTAAAGCCCTTGACCCTGACTCAGGGGGTGCATGGGAAAATATGATGTTTACACTTATGTTACCTATACTTTTGGTAGGTGAGTTGTTTGATGAGTTTGACTTGATCAGTTTGCTGTCAGTCTGTTATATGTAAAGTTCTTGAAATGGTTCTTATGCATAATATTGATGGACAGTGTAGGATAGCTAGTCAAGTACATGTTTTTGGGAGGATGGAGAAAAGACAATAAAACACTGACTTACAATTTCCACATAAATATTTATTACCCAGACCCTGCACCATCTTCTGCAAAAGCAGTAATCAAGAGATCATAACTGAATCCCAGACCTTGGATCTGTGAGGCATAAACCTTAAACAGTTAGCCACAGGTTAAACAATTATTTGATATGAAATGCTGAAATGTGTTCTCCATTACATGAAGCATTCATACAGATGTATACATTATTTTTTTATTTTTAAAAGTATAAAAATATAGTACTTGGTAACAGTTCATATGACAGTTGATGTACAGCAAAGACAGGCATTTAAATAATGTCTTTTTACACATTTTCATTCTTTGAAAATCTAAGCAGGGAACTAGCTATTAAATATAATCTGAAAAAACTAATGCATATATACCTAAACAAAAAATTAAGTGTGCTTAATTTGTGTGGCTACTCTGCAAAAATGCATTGCATCATGCATACTGAAAAGTGACATATACTAATTAGAGTATTCTGTTGATTTGTTGCAGATTGATGAATTCCCACAGAAACTATTTTTCCATGCAGTAAAGTTGTAAGGAAAATGAATGGCTGATGTACAATATATACAGAATTAATTTAGCCATTTTTCTTAAATGCTGTTTTGCCCTGCTGCCTATCTACTAACAACCACCCTTGGACAATCAGCCTATTTGTCTCCCATCACGGGGTTGAGGGTTGACTGGATAGGGCTGTTATTTAGATAGCCAGTAGTGGTGCTTTGAGGGTTTTTTGACTTAGCAGAACATTATGTGGTGCAATCTTGGCTTGTGGCACTAAAGTGGAACATAAAATGGGCTGCCCACGCTGCTTGTCCCTCATTTCTACAAGGGGCATTGCCAGCAAACAGCTCTGCCTCTTTCTTAAGCAGAGGAAGTGGTTTCCCAGTCTCTACTGGAGAAACTGCACTTCTCAGTGTTCTCCCCAAGCACCTGCTGACCTCTCCATCCTCTTGGAGAGGGGGTGGTTAGCGCAGTGACCCCTAGGGGAGGTAGGTGGGCCATGCCCCTTCACTCCTCTTCCTCCCTGTCTGGCCCATCCAGTACTGGCACTGCTAATCCAATTCCTGTTGCCTGTTTCATGGTAAGGGCTCCTGCCCTCAGCACCACAGAACCAGGTTATCTTTTAGTCACGTTTACATGAATAAATAGTTTTATAAGCAGAGTAGTGATCTTTAGTTAAATTGCACAAGGAGTGGTCATGTAGTATGCCTATCTGTGCAACATTTACATGGGGCGTGGTCATGTTCTATGCATCATTTACATGGGGCTTGGTCATGTGGCATGCTCTTGCATTCATGAATTAGACAGGAGGTGGTCACATGGTAGGTCCTTGTATGCTTGATCCCTACAATGTCATTGCTGTAGTACAATACATTGTTAAATTAAGCTGACACAGACAGTAAGACCAGTGAACTCATTATGGTTTTCATTTTATTAAATTATTAACAAAAGTGATATACATTATTCTGGTATACAGTTTTACATTTCATGCTGATTATTCCACAGTGTGGCAGGTATCAGTTTTGCGTAAAGAAATCTTTCACTTTTGATAGTAGAGGCTTTTCTGTAGAGAAAAAAAAAGAATTTTAATAAAATTCTCCTGTGTGGATCAGCTGAGCTATTTTGTTAAAACTAAATTCAGTTATGAGATTGTAATGTATGGCACGTTTCCCATTTAATCACGCAGAGTTACAATGCTTATCTTCTACACTATGTATTTGGGTCTGCACATTTTAATTTGGTGTTTTTAAGGAGTGGGCACTATAGTAAAATATTTGTAGTGAGGTAATGCTATAATAAAGGCCCTGATTTATTCCTTGTAAATGAAGACAATTAAAATCAATGTGCAGTGCAGTATTTCCACACATACACTGATGGAGATGAAGTACAGAAAAGCATCAGAACATGTACAAGATATGGATGTGGATGTATTTCATGAACATACATTGGCATAAGTAGCTTTTAGGACCCCCTCTAGCTTTTCCTAAATGTTTGCTGTAAGTCTGTCTTACAGCTCCCAAGCACACCCACATTTACTATTGCATGCACTCCCTCCATCACAGATCTAATGAAATACAAGTACAAAAACTCACAATCTGCCTTTAATATACATTTAAAAAATGTAGCAAATGGAAAAAATACATGCATTTAAAATCATCATGGTTTCCTTTCTGTAAATTGTATTTCTTGCAATACTGTTTGTAAGGGTGGAGGGACTCGTACATTTCCTTAATATCTTCTCATAAAATAATATATGGATAAGGTGGAAGTGAAGGAGGCACCAGACCCCCCCTGCAGAGAGTACTATAAAAAATACAGTTTGTAGAAAGGAAACAGTGTCTTCTACTCAAAAACTGCACTGGATGGCATTATCACAATGTAATGAAAATATACTTTGGCTGGTATTCATAACTGGATTGGGATGTATGCAGGACAAGTGCGATCCATTCTAATTCACAGAACCCCCCTTGCTGACTAGAACTGCTAGTGGGTGCTTTAGACAGTGATGTACAAAGTGTCATGTGCTAAAGTAATAGTGAGAGGGGTCTCTGTGAGCAGTGAAGTAAACCCAAGTACCATAACTGCTGTCCACAAAAACTTTTTCACAGTGGTGACAGTGTTTTGATTCAAACTCTTACCTGATTATCACAGTGATTTCACAGTAGTTACCAGTGGTGAGATTCAAAACTCCCCATCTGTCCAGCCTACCTTTACATTGATGACTGGTGGTGGGATTCAAACACCACCTGGTCTTGCAGAGCATTTCACACCTAATAATATTCATAATATGTAACTTATATAACATTCAATCATACAATTATTACATGGAATGACAGACCACTTAGGCAGAGCGCTTCATAAAATATAGCATTTTCAGAATTTGAACTTATCAATGAAAAAGATGAACTGCACATTGCAGGTCCATAATGTTCTGCCCCTCTTTGTCCATAGTGTGACTCTTAAATTCCCCACGGCTGCATACTGCCAGTTGCCCTTTGTCATATCTGCACTCAGGTGCAGAAGAAAAAAACACAGGACGTTGCATTGTCTCCAAACTTTTCAGCTTTGCACCAACTTAAAGTATTGCAAAAGACTTCAAACTAAGAGTCAACCCTGATTTATATGCATATGGTAGCAAAAAATCTACTAATCTGAAACATTTAATACATCCCCACTAAATCCATTCACTCAGAATTACCCACTACAAAAATCAATAAAACACAGTGACACACTCTGCATCATACTAATTAATATGCTCACTTTTTTAGAAACTTTGTCAGATAACACATTCAAGTATTGAAAATTAATATAGTAGTTCAATCAAGTATATATTTAAACTCATACCATCCCTTAATGTGACCCTTGATAATGTTATTACAATAACATCCCTCCTTTGTCTTACTAATTCATAGGTTCATAAGTTCATAGGTATATACTGGGCTAATGACCACTGGGGCTAACCATGGAACACAAATGATCCCATGGGCTATTTTACCTTAGAAGTTGTTAGAATGGCTATATGTTAGGACATGATTTAACTGTTGTCTCTGTCCATCAGAGACATAGCTATCAGACCAAGGATTAATTTCTGATTTCGCATTCACTGGTCCTAGTTATGGTTGATTAGTTAATTGGTTATGGATAGATGGGAAGCTTTTTGCAGAGAATGGGAATTCTCTGAGATACATACCTGTCCCTCCAGCATGTCATATTTAAATGCAAGCAAAGTTTAAATTTTTGGATCTAGTAATTCTGATGCTGTTCATTTTGTGGACATACAAAAGGTCCATCAGGGCAAGATCCAAGGATGCCTTATATGGCAGGCATAAATCACCTTTCAGCAGTCTGTAGGAAATAGATTTTAGAGTTAGGGCTTTGATGCAATGTGCATAGTGCATTGTGTTTACATCCTGCATTCTTCTGGTGTTCTCCTATGTTTGTGAATACCAAGTGCAATATGTCTGCACCTCTGTTAGGCCTATGAAGTATCTGGTCCAGGGTGTTTATATTTACAAAGTCTAGGAATATCTGTGCCTGCAAATTTGGGGTTGTGTAGGATTCCCATTTTACAGAAGGGTAATTAAAATTCTCTATGAGTATGGTATTTGGATGAAAGATAAGTGTTTCCAATAGCTGTAAGTATGGGGTATGGGTTTCATGGGACATAAAGGGTGACCTATAGCTTGCTAGGATATGGTATGTGACTTTGTTAATGGTAGTCTGGACACAGAAGGACTCTAGTGCATCATCCTGTTTAACCAACCTTGAGGTGTGCTTGTTATTAATATAGATTGAGACAACTCCACCTTTAGTCCCTGTCTGTGCAGTTGCTGGTCTAAATGTGTGGAAGGTGCCGAAACCTTGCACTGCTGGGGAACTGTCTGTGGGTTTGAACCATGTCTTAGTAACTCCACAGCTATCTGCATTCTCCAGTGTGATGAGAGCTTAGAGGTAGTGGAGCTTCTTGTTTAGATTCCTGGCATTGAGCAGTAACATCTTTATATTTCCACAGGCAGAGTTTGCTATGTTGGAAATTTCTTCAATTTGCATTCCCTTTAAAAAGGTTGTATGGGGGGGGGGGTGACAAAGTTTTAGCCAATAATTCAAAAGCCTAGTGGGGACAGGTGTACACCATCCTTGGCAAAGCAACATGATATGTTAACCATGTTCTCCCACACTGACAAATATTGTATCCCTCTAGAATCACACCAGCAGTGAAGCTAATCTTTAAAGTCAATCATCTTCTATCCATAATTTGGCATCATCCTTGCTGAAGGTAGAATGTTGCTCAATGCTAGACATATACCAGCATTTGACACATAGTCTGAGAGTTCCTTAATGTCTCTCTTCATATAGTTTAGTGAGGTATATCTAAGGTCACTTACACCTACATAGATCTTGACTAAGTTATATTGGTGCCTGTCGTGTTTTGACTTGAGTGCATGTGTAGTTGAGATCCTGGACCCTGGACCATTTTTTTCTCCTTGTACAGCTTGCTGACTGGGGACATCAGTATTGGCTTGCCTTACAATTCAATCCAAGATAATCAAGAGGCAAGTTCAATAGGCTGTCCAGTGAGAACTTTCAGATATTTTCAACATGCTACTAGTTGTTCCTCAGAAATTTGCAGCATATCACTGTTAATGTCATGTGGCATACTAATTTAGATAAATTACACCTGTCAGGTTTATCATTGAAATTATATGTGTGCAATTAGCTGTTACCCATTAACACACTTCAAAATAGGAATATTAGTATCCAAAAGTCCCTCGCGTGCCTTTCAAATTCTTCCCTGCCACTGAATATCCACCAAAGAAAAGGCCATCAGCATGTAACTTTCTCTTTGTTCAGACTCAGGCTCCCAGTTCTCTCTCAGTTCAATGATTTCACAACTATCATTACATTTTTTTTCAGGATACAAAGCCACTAACTCTTCACTGACATAGTCCAGAGTACATCAAAGCCTTTGCAAACTGTCCTTTATGGATCAGGCTGTTTTCCCGATTGAAAAAAAAAAATAGTGTCTATATTGCTGGGAATTACCTAGAGATTAACTTATACCATATCATGATTCATTACCAACCTTCCTTCCTCTCTTACCTTTTGGTCAAGCTGCCTCACCTGTGATAAACCTGCTGTTTTTCATACTCGGTAACAAACAGAACCAAAATCACTCATGTATGACCAAACACCTTGACTGACACAGACAACAGCAATCTGTAAGCCTTCTCAGTCTTCAACAAGTTTTTAGAAAATCAACCCAGAAAACAATTTTGGCTTTAGTAAATTAAAACAATCAACACCTTCTTCAGCTTCCAGAATTCCACTGAACTGCAAATTATGCCTCCTTGCATATCCTTCAAAGTCATATCTTCTTCTCAGTGTCAACAATTTGGCTTCTCATCTCCAATGACTTAGTTCATATATCTGCCACTCTGTCCTGCAGTGGGAATATTTAATCATACTGGTCTTTCAAAAGCTTAATGAAATCATTAGCAGACATTTCAAGTTACTTCACTGCTGATTCGGCAACTCTGAAATAATTTTCATTTGCTGCCGCACATCTTCTAGGAAACACTCTATCACTGTTTTCCAAAGCTGCACAACTGGTTGGTGATTGCCTTCTTCACTTGAAAGCCTAACTTTATATTTTAGTTCCCGGTGCAAAGAACTCTGTGCATGCACATACACAGAGTTCTGTGGAAAGCAGAAAGGAACAAAAAAAGCTTGCTCCGCAGATCGATGGAGCTCCTTGATCCTGTTGGGGATGTCAGTAACATCTCTCAACAAGTGTCTCACCTAGCTGCTGAACAAAGCAGTGAGGAACCCTTCCTATTGGATCAGGCTGATTCAGGTGACTGAGGTAGAATGGAAATGAAAGTGAAAGGAGTTCACTGTAGACATGAGGAGGCATGAGCATGACAGGAGGTTTTATTCTAAGTATGTATATATATATATATATATATATATATACACACACACACACACACACACACACACATATATAAATACATATATATAGATAGATAGCACTACAATGTAAAAAAAACAGTGTGGCTACCACAGAGTTGGGCATAAAATTACGTTTTATTTCTAAATTAAAAACAAGTTAAAAGGTAATTAAAAAAATAAAAAGGATGATTGCTTTTGGATCCTTGGAACCCTTCTTCAGATCTGTTGGTCCAAAAAAGTTCCAAATATTTATCAAGAATTCAAAATCCATTGTCCAGTCCCAAAAAAAAACCCATCATGTAATACACTGGTTCCAAACGCCATTCTTTTATTCAATCAAAATACTTCCAAGATGCAGTCCCTTCCATGTAGTATGATGCATTTCCATTGATGACATTTCCATTCATAAATATTACCTGTGAA
This sequence comes from Protopterus annectens, assembly GCF_019279795.1. Classification (NCBI taxonomy): domain Eukaryota; kingdom Metazoa; phylum Chordata; order Ceratodontiformes; family Protopteridae; genus Protopterus; species Protopterus annectens. Next base: position 838,976,788 of record NC_056734.1, on the reverse strand, counting down.
GTTTATGTCCTTTAGGGGCGGGGTTTATGGGCACATTCCCATTCAAGCCTTGTGATTTGTCGGCCTGAAGTTCAAGTGTCCAATACATTTCCTTGCTCACACTCTGATCAAAAATGTTCCCTCCTCTCATATTCTGATATACAACTTGCAGTACCATAAAATGGTAACTGTGACCATTATTAAACATTATATGCTTTGTTAGAGGATTTTTCAGTGAATATCATATGTTTGGGTATTCGCTCCTGTAATTGTATGTTGGTTTTGCCAACATAACACCCCCCCACAAACATATACCCCACCACGCACACTCACTATATATATATCACACACACACACACACACACACACACATATATATATATATATATATATATATATATATGTATATTTTATTTTTTAATTTTTTTTTTAATTTTTTTTACTATTAGTATACCTACTACTGGCAGCATATAGAGAGGCAAGTACATGATTTATTTAAGTGTGTGAGCTTGTGTGTCATGCGTGGGAGTGTAGTAGATGTTCGCAGGTATCCCTGATTTTACAGAATGCCTCTAATCTTTTCCTCATATTGCAATCTTTTCCTCACAAAGTTTGTGGGGTTTTTTTGGCAATTCAGTGAGGATTGCAGTCACTAAATAAGTCTGAAATTCAAATGTTGGTCATCATTAATAGCCTTCAAAAAGTATGATAATGCAAAGCTTGTTATTCTAGCAAGTTTGTAAGTATGTAGAGGCAATGGCTGTCCCTGATATTGGCCCATTGGTCATCGTTTTTTTATCTTTCTACTTGATTTTTGAGCTAAAAGGTTGACAGATATGTAGTGGGGGAGAAGGCAGGGCTGCAGTCGACTGCACACTATATTCTAACAGCAGGGAACTGAGAGGATCAAATCCTGTGCAGCAGTTATTTATGCATGTCTGTATTTACGTATTGATTATTTATGTATTTATTCACTCATTTGACACAATCAAACAACTGAGGTATACAGTCACAGTCACCCAAACTGGTATAACTAATCACATCATATCTGTGTGCATGTGTGTGTAGGGTAGATGCTGTCAACTGTCTTTGTTTGTATATAACATCTCTGAAGTTTTGCCTCACATTTCTGTCTGTTCCACATAAAGTGTGTGGCTTTCCTGGCAAATCAATGTGGATTGCAGTCACTAAATAATGATGTCAGACATTTGTTTTCAGACATAATATCCTTCAAAAACACACTAATCTGAAGTAGTTATTTTAGCAGGTTTCTATTTAAATAAAGTAAATAGATGGCTCTGATATTGGGATCACTGTTATATTTAGCTTTTGCCTCAGTTCTTGAGCTAAGAAGTTGAGAGGTAGGTGTGTGTGAGTGTATCTGTAGGGGTTGCAATGAGTTGCATACTGTAGTCTGACATCAGTAAGCAGAGAAGATAAATTCCTGTGCTGCAGTTATTTATACATGTAGTCATTCATTTGACTGCAATAAAACCTCTGAGATGTACAGTCATAGTCATACAAGGGGGTGTAATTTATGGCCACAGATTGTGTGTGTGTGTGTGTGTGTGTGTGTGTGTGTGTGTGTGTGTGTGTGTGTGTGTGTGTGTGTGTGTGTGAGAGAGAGTAGGGGGTTAAAATAAATGACTGTGATTGTTTTATTATAATCTGATATCTGAGGTATACACAGTCAATAAATCTGGCTTTAATTGTTCAAGACAGGGAGCTTTTTATGGATAAAAGTGATTGACACTGTTGTCTTTTGTTCTAGGTAATCAATCATTATTCTTGCTATGCAGAAATAGTGTGCATTTGTGTGAAGGATGCTGGAATATTTTACTGTGGATATTTTTTTAACCCAATCAAATACCTGAGGATTGCACAGTCAATAGAGTGGCTGCAACTGATGAGTACAGGGATTGCCTGTGATGAAAATTAATACACTTGTATTAGGGAGGGATTGCAGAGTAACTAAAACTAGCAAGCTAGTTATAATTGTTTTCAATTTCCATCACAGTCAGACATCAGTAGTGTAATCAATAAGTGACTGCCTGCAATGTCTGGGCAAGATTTCTGCGACAGCAACTGATCATTGGCAAATGACACAAGTAGTGTTGCTTTCTAACAGCCCTTGGTTGTCTGGTTGAGGTTTCCGATGTGATTCCTTTTGTGTAGAGTCTGCACACCTTCCTTGTTTCCATGTGGGTTTTACCCATGTATTTTGGTTTCTTTTCCCAGACCTCCAATTGTATAATATATCCCTCTTGCCACATGTACTTTTACTTTCATCCCATCCTAACACCAGAGGGGTTCAGAGAAAGTAACAATGTTTTTAGAAGGGTAGGAAGGCACATACTATTTCCAGATAAGCTTGATATATCACTGCAAACATTTGTCATCTTGGTATAAAAAGACTACTGTTTTGTTTTTTTTTTCCTTGAAAAAATAAGACTGAATTTCTTTTCTTACTCATTATTTTTGCATATGCCGTCATTAGATCAAAAGGTTGTAAAAGAAAAAGCTCTAAGATGCACCAAACAGCACTTACAACCCTATGACTTTTGGGGGTCTGGCAGTCTCCAGATCTTTGGCTTATTTCTCTTACTACTTCTAAGCTTATTGCAGTGAAGCCTTAGCTAGTTAAGGTATGTTAAAAAGATGGGGCGGGGGGGGAGCTACCAAGCAAGACAAAATGTGAAGAAAAAGAAGAAAGAAGTAATCTAGCTGAATAGTGTTGGGCCAGAACAAGGGCAAAACAGGGAGGGAGCAGTGTGGAGGTGTAGTGTGGACAAGTACACAATGGGGGTGGAATTTGAAGTCCTTTGTCTACTGCTCTATTTGCCTTGTTGATTGTAGTCAGACATCTGAGATGTATAAGGTTAGTAAAGTGGCTATAATGAATGTGTACATATGCATGCAGTGTGTGGATGAATGTGAATGACCTCATCTGTTGTTTGATCACAGGTAATGGTTACCTACCTGTTGTAATAGAACCTCACTCCATTCCCATTAACCCCACCAATTCAGTTGCCTTCTGTAGCCTCCCTTGCTTTGACATCGCCAGCTGTTACTGCTTCATGTGATGGTAGTACCACATCCATAAGGTGCCCCTCACTTTCTTATTGACCCTATACAGACATCTACTCTACAGTTTTTTCTCATTTCCAATGGCATCATGCACACAGTCAGTAATTACACTAATTTTGCCAAATTCATGTCAAAAAGCACCCTTTACACACACACACACACACACACACACACACACACACACACACACACACACACACACACACACACACACACACACACACACACAGTTACACACAAACACATGCATACATACATGTAGCAGCTGCTTTCTAGAATGTAGTGCTATTCACTGTGCCACAGAAATAAGCAAACGTGGCAGAGTGATGTATCTAATATTTACAGCTCTTGGTTGATTAGAAATACACTTTGCTTTTTTGACAACTCTAAGTGTTTTAAAACTTTCAAAGCTATACAACACTGTGTGCTCCTGCATTTTCCTCTTTGTAGCTATTAGTATACCAGAGCATGTGAAACTCCATGTACTACATATAATTATGACTGGACTTCTCCAATCAAAACTACTTGCTATGGATTCTTGGCTCTGATTTAGTGCTGAATTCCTTGATATCCATTTCTCAAACATATAAGAAGTTGGTTAAAATCAGAAACTTGATTGTAATCCTCTGTTTTGGGAAGTATTTCTCTCTCTTATTTTTTCCTGAATTGTCTGAACGTTTCCTAGCATGCTCATTTTTCACAGGTTTGGCTTACTTTTGCTTGATAGCTCTTTGAAGAAAGGTGATACTGCTGTCAAGCAATGATAATATTAGTACCAAATGTTCCATTACTGCTTCAGCAGCTGATTATCTGCAACAATGAGCCACACTCATGGATTCACTGTTTCTCCTGGATGAAGAATCATATGACAAGCCCACCTGATATCATAAAAATGAGATACGCTTGAAAAAGACAGGGTAGTGACAGAATAACAGTAACAGTAATACTGTAAGTTATACAGTTAATACCACCAAACTTTGCTGCAATGCAATAGAACACAGCACAGCTTGGGGATACATTGCTTTTAATACTGATACACACTCCCCCAGATTCAGCAAGCAGTCATGCAGGAATAAGTTATTCCTGCATGGCAGGGACTGTTCCTGTTCAACAAGGCAGTGTACTATGCATATGTATGAAGGCGTACTGCCGTGCTGTAAAACGGACACAGTTCCTTGTACGAGTGCAGGGGGTGTGTCTGAGAGCACAGCTCTCACAATACACATGCCCCGTTCGGCAATTTAAAATGAGCGAGAACTCTTGTAACACCCCCAACCTGTCAGGGTAAGAAATTTGGACAAAGCCATAAGGGACAGTCATCCCTACCAAGCCAAAATTTGATGGAATAACAGATTTAGCATAAGCACATAAAACAGACCTCCCAACCCATCAGAGTAAGGAATGTGGACAAAGCCATAAGGGAGAAACTTCCCACAAAGTAGAAAGTTGATAGAATAAGAGGTTCAGCATTAGCATGGATATTCCGAAGGGTACAAATAAATAAACACAACAAATACATTTTTTTATATATGCAATAAAGTTTAAGCATAGCTGAGGGGGTGTGCCCATTGCTTAGCTACGTAGTCCAGCTGAAAAGGCATGATAAGTTAAAAAGCAATAGACATATAGCATGAGCTTAAGTGGAATAGTGTAGCGGTTACAGCGTATGCTTTGTATGTAATCATTCATGGTTCCAGCCTCAGCAAAGTCATTCCATTTTGTATGTGTAAACATTAAAATTTAAATTTTTTGCATATTTATGAAAGAAGTAACTTATTTTTCTCAACCAGAGTAGTCTATTAGGCCCAGATGTGAGGTGTCAGTGTAAAAAGTAGTGAAACACAAGTGCCCCATACAGTATAGTCACACAAGAATAAATTAATCACAGCACATTGGGGGATGTCAGGGAAGGTAAATAAATCTACATTATGTTATGAATGATGAATCAATCCCATACAGGTGGTAGACCAATATAAAAAAAAACATAAGCAGTACTAAGCATTGCACAGCTATGTTGACCGGGTGTAAGCATTGTGTACATATGAATACTAAGCAATGGATAGCCCAGCTAAGTGAATTTGCCCATTGGTAAGCAATGCTGAACCTGCCCCTTTAAGCACTGCCAACTTTAGCTAAGCAGGTTTGCCCATAGCTTAGCTTAGCTCAGCATTTTCAAAACCATCCAATCATGGCAAAGGGCAGGAAATTGGCCGTATTTAAACTCTGCAGGTGGGAATACAGCTCATAACTGGTTGTAGCTCTCCACTGTAGGCAGTATGGCAGGTGTTGGAGAGGGCATGCACTTCCGGGTGCAGCACTGGGGCATACAGGAGTCCAAGGTCATGGTAGGACTCCTGGTAAAAAAACATGACATGAGACCTCTGCAGGACCATTACCAGGGTTTCCAATATAAAGCTGAAGCCTGGGAAATCTCGCCTGTGATCTCACCAGTGCCACTGGTATCCCTCGGACTGGTGAACAGGCCAGGCACCACTATGCTGACTTGAAATGGAGGAAGAGGAAGCTCTTGGAACAGTGGGTCCAAGAAGCAAGAGATGGGGAGATGTTCCATCAGTGTGTAAGTATTCATAGCAATAATTGTTTACCAAAGTCCAGCCTGTGTATGTGTGGAATAGGTATGCATAAACGTTTCTCTATTTTCATTACAGCTGCAGCTGAGAGGGCTGTGAACCAGGAAGCCCATGCCAGCAGGTTGCAAAGACTGTGTCGTCAGGCTGGTGAGTAACAATCCTGTTTATAGTAGTCATACCAAATAAATATAAAGAAGTAAAATGTCACCTGGCAGTATAAAAATGTGTATGGTTTGTACTGAATAAACCAGACAATATGACAGTAATAGTCCCATGTAGGGCATATTTAAATAAAAGTGTAACTACCTGGCAATAAAGTTCTAAATCCTGGACTGGTTGTGTTTACTCTGGTATTGTATGGCCTCACATGTTGCATTCACCAAGATCTGATATGTGAATAGTACTGTTGTGTCAACTGTTTCTCACACTGTGCTACATAAAAATATGTCTAGGAATGTCTGTATAAGAATGTTGTAATTACAAGGTTAGATTGTACAACCAAGACAGACTTAGACAGAAAACACTGACTGAAGAGATATCGTTTTCTAAATAGCTCATTCTGATGAAACACAAATTGTTGTATTTTTAGCACATACAGCCATGGTTCGAATTCTGGGAGTGATAGTAAGCTGTATGCATAATTATAACTAGGAATCTGGGAATGTGTGTAGAAAGAGTCAGGCAGTGTTAACAAACATTCCCTCCATGGGTCTACCAGGTAAGAGAAGTAGAATGTAGCTATAAGACAGTTGAAGTATACACTGTGTGCAAACATACCAATGCCCAAACCAAGGCCATAGGGTATTGCAATAATACCTGTAGAGTAATGATTAGAGCAATAATCATTAAAGTTGTGAGTACTGCAAGGATATATAAGTTGTTAATTGACATCTCCCCCCCACCATACTTGCAACAATAATCTAAACACACAAATCAATGGGTATGTTTTACACCAAACCTACTGTTGGGACATATGTCCTATTGTTCAACAAATATTGAAATGTGTTTCTATTAGCGTTCCATGTTGAAATACTATCCTTGGTGGCCTGTTGCTATCAATGTAACCTGCATGCTGTTGTAATTGCCACTGTGGTTCCATATATGCATGTGTTCTGTTTGCTATGCAACTGTTCCAAATCTGTTGTTTTGGGTTAATGGGAATACGTATGCATGCTGTTATAACTAATCCTGAACTGTGTTGACTGTTACTAACCCACATATCTTCTAAAGCTGTAACACCATAGCACGTTTGGGAAGGCTGGTCCCAGCGGATCCACCTCTCCCACCTCATCTGGCCATGGCACCGGGCCCCAGCACATCTGTGACCCACTCCCGGACCTGCTCATCTCCTGGTCCTGCACCTTCCCTACACCTGTCCTGCACATCCTTACATACTTTCCCTATTGTCTTTTCCCTCTGTGTGCCCCCTTTTTCACCACTTTCCTATCACCCCTTTTTCTTTTTCTTAAAGAAATTAGCGCGGGGGTAAGCTCTTTTAAGCAGTATCAAGCGGGATTAAGCTTTCTTGCATGGTGCTAAGCAATGCCTACATAGATTAAGCACTTTTCAGGCTAACTGTCTGTAAGCATGTTTAACTAGAAGTTACCATTGCTTACCGCCACGCAAACCCACGCAAACCAGGTTACAACCTCTTAAAAGTGCCTTAATCACACTGTATCCAACAGCCCTTGTTCTGCCCAGCAACAAAATAATCATCCCTTGCAAGTCTCAAACCCAGGACCCTGCACACCATAGCCACAGCAAATTACCACTAAGCCATAGATATGTGTGATGTTTTCTCAAACATATCATGCAGCACAGTCATTCAACAGTAGGGAAAATGTATTTATATATGTATATACAGTGTGTGTGTGTGTGTATATATATATATATATATATATATATATATATATATATATATATATATATATATATATATATATATATATATATATATATATATACATATATATATATGTTTCTCTCTCTCTCTCTTTATATATATATATATATATATATATATATATATATATATATATATATGTGTGTGTGTGTGTGTATGTAGTGCATTTGGACATCAGATCCACACTTGGAACCTCTCACTATAAAACATCTGACCAAATGCACTGTAAATGGGGGTGAAAGGGCCCAAAAATAGGGACCTCTTGTAATTATTGCCATTATCCCTTCCTCCACAGCTGAACTGTTCTGCCTTGCAACAAAGTAACCAGCCCTTGCACGTCTTGAACCCAGGACCCGGCACAACAGAGCCACAAGAAGTTACTACTAAGCCATCTGAGGTGTAAGATGTTGGGATGATTTCTCTAACATATCATGCAGAACAGTCAGTCTACCATAGGGAATGTACACTGTGGAAGCACTAAACATTCTAATGATACATACACACGCACACACACACACACACACACACACACACACACACACACACACACACATATATATATATATATATATATATATATATATATATATATATATATATATATATATATATATATATGGGTACGTATCACTTCACCTAAAATGCATTTCACCTAAACTCAATTCACCTAAACCAAATCACCTAAAGTTCATTTCACCTAAAACTCATTTCACCTAAAACTCATTTCACTGACAAGTAGTACGATAAGGCAAATCAGAGGTATATGTCCTTTAACCCACTGTAGTGCGATCCTGGTGTTAGTATATATAGTTAGGGGGTGTGGGGGGTGTATTCCCCCACTTACTTTGGTTTTATGTTGCCTGGTTTTGTTTTACATTATTTGGTAAAAACCAACTAGATGGGGTGCTATGCCTCCCACACTCCCCAATGTGGGGGGGCTGCACCAAGACACAAAGCACATAATAAGTTGCTATAGTGTCTGTACAGGGACACATATGTGCAGACCACAACTTGGAAGCAAGTGCACCTCTATCTGAGCAAGCATGTAGGTTCACAGGTGACTTCCTGTAAGGCTGACTATGACTAGACATATCCAAACCACCAAGGCCAATTGCAACCATGTCTCAGCATATGTACACAGTCTCAGAGCCAGTAACACAAGTCAACCTGTACTGGGGGTAAAGCACACCTCATACACACTTGCCATGGATACAGGCAACCTTCATCAGACATGATAGGTGGGAACAGTGGCACCCTGTCCACAACATTTGTACAGGGGGATATGCACATCAACCACACTCCTGCCCGCATCAATGGTGAGCATGGACATAATGCCAACTGATGGCAACAACAGCAAGTCTCCATAGGGCATGAGAACATCACAGTTTGCCTCCTACATGAACACAGGCATATGCTCAGAGTTCCATCACACACTACAGTCAAGCACACACATGCCACCATCCACACACCATCCACATGGAAGATGGCCACTGTCATCCCTCTACACAGAAATGAATGGTGAATAATGGATTATGCCATTAAGTGTCCAACATTGGGGGAACTGGACAAGTCAGGGGCAGGAGTGTAATGCAAGATGTCAAAGCCATGATAGCTTACAGTGTTATGATATAGTCCGGATTATTTGCAAGAAATATCCACTGTTGATGTGCACATGGACAACTGTATGAGGTCCTGTGACCTTTTTTCCTGTTTATGTCTTCCAGGTACAACGCCCCGGGAAAATCTGCCCGCATTAACAAACCTGGAAAATGATGACATCATCCAGTACCTCATCATGCATCATGCCATACTATTCAGCTGCAGGGCCCAGGATCTGCAGCAGTGGACCGCCCTGTGGAATGAGCTCATCCACGGGGTAAATGATGTCGGCCTGCACAACTGAAATTATGAGCAGGTGCGGCATCGCTGTAGAGATCTGATCCGCCATGCCTGTCAGCATGCTGCTGCTATTAGGAGGGACCAGCTAGCCACAGGTGGGGGTCATGCCATCCAGCCCCCACTGACACATGCTGAGGAGCTCCTCACCAGCCTTGGGGCACCTGCCCACCAGACAAGCCAGCAGGCTGAAGACAGCATTGTGGAGGTGGTGCCACCCACATGTGCAGGTAAGGCCCCAGGGCACATTACTAGACCACTGTTGCTTATCCATTTTCATCTGTAAAGTATCTACATGCATATGTCAGATAAGAGTCTGTTGCTGCAGTGTAGTAATGAACAGATGTGCATAATCTCTAGTATTGTGGGTTTGTACTGTTGATGTGCTGAAATGCTGCTCCCACCCTGTACCAATGCCACAGATGTGGCTACTGACATTACTTCTCTCACACAACTATTTAGGACCTTCTGATATACAACTGGGGCAGCAACGTGTAGCTGGTGAGTATGGAGTGGTTTTGTTCAGGTTTGCCAATACACCGGCCATTTTATGGCCATGCTATTTGCCATGCACACATTTAACACACCTACCCATAATGCATGCTGTACATGTTCACTTATTGTTGGTGTTAACTGCACTACATCACCATGGTGGGATATATGAAGGGTATGTAAGAGTCCTGCAGTATATCTAACAACCTGTCAGTGCAAGATGTGTGGACAGAGATGAGCATAATGGTGGGACAAATGGCCTACAGTAGGGACATGTCTGAAACACTACCCTTATACAGTGGCTACAACAGTGTATACACCACTATTTCAATGGCAACTGTTCCTGATATAAACAACGGCAAACCACAATACCACATTCTACACCTTTTACAACCTGTAATGTGATCTTAACATGAGCAATGAATGTGTAATATGGAATCCTATGTTAGGACAACAAATATGGGGAATACATACCTTACCAAACACTGGAAGCATATGTGTGCACATACTCCAAATAACATATTGTGGAAGCAGCTTGTGATGTACTGACGGCAGTCACTCTTCTTGAGTACACACCTTCCATCAAGTACAGGGCCTCAATGTCACACTAAGCAATGATCTGCTGTCCAAGAAGTATGTCCATGACATTTGCCTACTCACCTGCAACAGAGGCAGCCATGGCTTGCACACATCTTACAAACCATGAAATGGATCCCATATCTGAAATGTAGCAGTCAACAGTGGGAAAAGTAGCCTTACCTCACCATTGCATATACCATGACAAACAGTGCAGACAGTCATGTATGTGTGTATGAAGTATGGGACATTGATGTAGAAAATAAACAGATTCACATCCAAAACAGATGACAAAACATGTTGCAAACTAGTTATGGAGGCTGCCCAGAAACATGCAGCAACACTTAGGGACTTGCAGGAATGTCTAGCAAGTACTGCCTGTGCAGTACCTGTGTCGACAATTACCTGGATTCTGCATAAGTGTGGCCTGTGGGTTAGAGTAATCAGATGGAAGAGTTGTTCCACATGATCAAATGGAAGAGTTGTTCCACATGATACATCATCCAGGGCTCTCTACAGGTAACATAAGCATAACATCAGGTATCCCAAAGGCATGTGTTGCAATGTGTAATGGTGTCATGGGACCAAGGCTCAAACCTACAGACAGTATTCATAAAGATATGTGTGGTGCACAAGCAACACCTCACTCCACCTCACAGCCACCATCCCCAATATTTAGCTTGCTGGTGCCAGTGTACACCTTTAGGTTTGCTGTTCATTAGCTGGAACTAGGCTGGTAGACATGATGTTTGGAATTTGGAACATTGCAAAATAACACTCATGTGTGGCCCATATTTGTCAAGCATCTGCAATAAGGCTGTGGATGGGGAGGAGTTTCAGCTTGAAACACAACAGTGAACTGAAACATACATCCAAAGCTTACTAAGAATGGCTGAACACAGTGAAGGTTATGAATTGTGCCAGACATAACCCTAACTCTACAGCAATAGTGAAGCCATTGTGTGACCTCCAAGGGCTGTGCACATGAGCTGACCTTGCAATCTAGCAGAGCTGGGGGACATTTGTAGGGCAGACTGACCAAATAATGGCAAGTGACAATGGGCCATGCTAGTATACCCCTTCCAGGAATAGTGACTGCTGTAGTTCACTTAACAGGTGCTTCAACAAACCATTGTGTTAAGGGTGTGCACACTTATGCAAACCACATGTATGCATCTCATTCAGCATCTACACAACTAACACATTTGTTTGATACTGCATTGGATTGCACAAGTCATGTCACATATCAGGTGTGTGTAATGTTAACAAATGCAGTATTGTGGCCCCATTGCATATCATAGAAGAGGCTGGCATCTCAACAAGGGTGTGTACACTCCTCATATCCACATTAAGCTGTGAAGGTTGTCATTGTAACCAGATTTTATTGCACATACATGCACTGCTGATGATAAGATCTGCAAATCAACAGACAGACATTAATTACTGACATCAGTCCTCATATCATCCCAGGTATGTGTCAGACAAACACATAGGCACTGTGAGCAACAAAACAAACATAACTGCCACACATATACACATTCAGCAATGGTGTGCACACTTGTGAGGTATGGTGCATAGCAATACTGTGTACATGGGTGCAGTGTGTTCCAGGGGAAGGGGCATCACCTACTAATACAACTCATGCATCACAGAGATGTATAATGTTGGTAACAAAGATTGAGTATGGCTGCAGTGCATGCTGTTGAGTGCCATATGTCATGCATGTTGACTGTGGGGCAATGAGAGGTCTGTGTAATGTCTTTGTGCCACCTCACCTGTAAGTGTGTGTGTGTGTGTGTGTGTGTGTGTGTGTGTGTGTGTGTGTGTGTGTGTGTGTGTGTGTGTGTGTGTAGAAGTAAACCATAATGTACAGGTCTTAATTTAGATTTCTTGTCTGCCCCTCACAGGTAGCGAGGTTGGTCAGGGTCCATCCTGCAGGCAAACTGATGTTAGTGTCCATACAGACTCTGACAATGATTATAGGCATAGTGAGGCACAGGCAGGGTTGTCAGGGGCTGAATCTGTGCCATTGGTTGACATCCCACTTTTATACACCCCATCCCTGCACATAGTCACAATGCCCATACATACCCCATCACCAGTGGCCATAGATGAGGAACAGTTGGCAGGTGGTGGCATGGGACAGGAAAGTGTGGTGACTATGGCAAGTGTGTCTGTACACAGCAGCCATAGCCGGATGACCGGTGAGGTACCACACAGGCAGATGTACAGGGGTGCTTATAGGAGGGCTGCTGGCCATCATGCCCCTGGCAGAAGTGCCACAGCAGGTGTCACCAGAAGCATGTTTCAGGCCATCATAGAGACACAGCCACATATGGAACGTTACACCAGAGATAGTCTGAGGCTCCAGAGGGCTAGTCTTCCTGCTGTATGTGACTACATCCGTGATCTTGCAGGTGCCCACCATTATTTTGCCAAGGTCATGGATAGATGGTTGGGTGAGATGGTGGGAATCCTTGACTGTGTGGTGTCTGTGGTACATCATGTGTTGGGAGTAGGGCATTGGCCATGTGGACATAGGTCAGCAACACCAGCAGGTGGAGGTCTGCGTGGATGTGCAACAACTCACGGTTGCTCCCATAGTGGCAGTACCAGCACCAGTACTGCAGGGGGGGTGCTGTCCACACCACAAAGCAGCAGGCCACATGCATGTGGTCCTGGCTGGTCCCAACAGGGACACAGATCCAGCGAACAATTGTCATCATCAGGGGAGAGTACCATATCTGGGCTTCTGCCTGGTAGTGCCCGTGCAACCCCTGGCAGGCACAGTTCCCGTGTTCATGGCCAGACATGGTGAACTGTACATCCTGCCATGTATGGTCTGCAGCTATCCAATAAACTCCTGTATAGGGCAGTCACATGGCAGAAATGTGTGCATACATACACACATACATCACCAACACAGTTAGTGCACCTCCATAACTACACCCACCACATCTGCACAGCCCATTTAATAAAGAACCCCCCTAACCCACACACATGATGTCAACCAAATGGCTCAGCCTAGGCCTCTGGCAAACCCACAACACATCCTGTGCATATGATGATACCTGTACAGCATCCCTGTCATCCATACCATCGATACAGGGACATGCTAATATGGTTATGATGCACAGGGTGAATGTACTAAGGTTTAGCAATGAAATGTTATTTAACGTGTTGTCAGCTGGAATGACTAATGCTTACACATCAGGGTGTGTAGCTGTCCAGCCATGATGCATTATAGCTGTTATTAACACTGACTGACTATGGTCTCCATAATGTATTTTGTTTGTGTTCTAGGTGTCTATGTGTCAGCAGGATGTTGGTCTGTTGTCCTTTCCTATAAGGAGTGTGGCACTGTGGTGACACATTGACTGTGTCATATCCTGGGTACAGCTGAACAAATCTGTATAATAGTTACTGCATGTGCCACATGTGTGATAGGTCTGAGGGGTCTATACAGGCGAGTGCATGGTGGCTGATGTAAGCAGCTCTTCTACATTGAACAATGGTAAGTGTACTGGGTGGCACACACCAAATGTTTGTGAATAACACACATATGGAGGCTTTGGTGTTGATGCAATACACAAAGAATACTGTTCACAAGGATGTACTTCATTTTGCAGTGAACTCATTTTGGCCTATGTAATTCCACCAAGACCAAACTGCCAAAACATCACAATAGTAAATAATCAGTACGCTAGTTTAATGTCATTGACAATGGTACTGGCAGGGTGTGTGTCCTCTTCCCCAATGTAGTGCAATCCTGGAGTTGGTAAACATAGGTGTGCTGGTGTGGGTGGCACAGCCCCCCACTTTGGAGGGTATGGGGTGGCGTACTACTAAACCTGTTAATATAAACTGTACAGTATCACACTAAGTGGGGGGATATGCACAATGATAACTCCAATGTGGGTGGCTGCCCCCACAACAACCACACCCAACTATATATATATATATATATATATATATATATATATATATATATATATATACCAACTCCAGTATCACTGTACAGCTGTATAGTGGGGAAGAGGGCATTTAAACATCCACTACTAGTTTTGATGGAATGAATCTCCACAATATGATTGCTTTGAAATGTTACCTTTTGCCAGTTAGTTCTATGACAAATGATCTCCTGGGACATATATTTTCTGCAAACTGAAGTAGAGCCCTTCATATACACACACACTTACTTGGCAACACTGAGAGTGGAACCCCTACCTAGGCACTTATTGCTACTAATGTGTTTGGTCTTAACTACACACCACAAAGCTTTTAGGGTGAGATGTGTCCCGAGTTTCCTGTTAAGTGAAGAACATCACCAGGCCTTGTACAGTATGGTAATGGGGTATGTACTGGGTGTTAATGAACAATACATAGTATGACATACTGTCATATACAACACATTGGTAAACACATACAGTCATAGACAAATTTGACAGACCTGGGTTTAGCAGTGCTAACTACCTTGTCAGTGAGTCCATACTGTTACAGAGTTTTTGCACACAGCACATGCATCATTGGGGTGGATAGTGTAATCAGTTACCTGTATGGTTGATGGTGACAGCGGTCCTCATACAGTGGACATTGGGACATGTACTGGGGGTACCATGGTGTAAGGACAGTATACCCAGCACCCACACCCCACACTGGATATCGTACTCATTGAAAAACATGATAATGCTCTGACATACCCACAATCATACATTGACCAGGACTGCAATACAAACCCGTCTATCTAATCAGTGCTACTACAGGAATATGCATTTATTGCACATGCCACAGGAATAGTAGGGTGAGGGTTTGTCATGGCTCTCCTAATGCAGGCAACATCACCATCTCTTATAATGTATGGCAAGGTTTAGTGTATTTGGAGAATGTGGCCTCAGAATGCTGTCTCCTACAAATATGCACACTCACACACAATTGCACACACATATACTCACAGACACATACATTTGCCAGGACTCAGAGGGTAACCCATGCCTATCTACCCATTTGCAGAACAGTGTTATGCTGGTACTGCAAGCTCCGGGTAGCCCATAGGATGAAGAGTGCAACAAGGTACATTTAATGTGAATTACAGCAGCAGCCATTTCGAAGTATAGCAAATGGGGGTGTAGTGGGTGAGAAGGCCCTCAGAGTATTTTCAACAACAAGTTTACAAACACAGAGACACTGTTATTCTCAGTAATGTACATTGACACATTTGTCAGTACTGAGGTCCATAGGTGCAGGTGTTCCTAGGCTAATGTCCATGGAGAGATGAAAAGAGTAGGGCATGTGGGTACACTGGTATCATGCCACCTGACATTTGTCAGCAGGCCATCTATCAACCGATCCCACTTGAGTGATCTCCAGGGTGACAGTAAATTCAACATCCAATCCTCTGGTTTTCTCTTGCAGAGGGCCCGTGAGGTGCTCCAGTTGACATGTATGCAACATATATTGCATAACATGGCCAGTGTCTGGGTTAGAGACCTGTACCCAAGCATGTTTTGTTGACTGTGGTAGTCTGATTGAGGTATCCATGGCATGGGGTGCTATAAGAGTGGGGTTTCCTTGCTGTGGCACTCATAACACAGTTGAGTAGACATGTCAGTGTCAGTCAATCAGAGATTGCCTGTAAGCAGCCAAGATGGATACCTGACATCTGCACATCTGTACAGAGGACAAACAGAAATTAGCTAGCCAAAAGGTTATGCATTAGGATGAATGTTTTGACAGATAGATGTCTGACGCTGTTAGGTATGCCATCACTACATGACAGCAATCCTCAATGACATGTCCTAAACACATAGTAGTCTGCAGTTAATATCAGCATATCAGATCAATATCCAGTAGGAGACACTTAAAAACATACAGCTCAAACACCAAGAACATGATAATCAGTACTCAGAGTCCAGCTTTGCATGCGGGGGGGGGGGGGGGTGATTCAAGTACTACAATCTGCAATCTACTCTTACTTGGAAAAGCACTGTTAAAATTAGTAACATAATGATTCAATATTTGCAAGTGTGACTGCATATAACCTGGGATACTACCCATGTATGAAACACATACAAAGAGAAAAGAATTTGGTACTAGCCATGTATACTCAGGTGTCCCATACAGTATACTCGCACTCCTTGCTACTGTAATGACAGCACATAGAAGCATGTCATGTACATTGAATTAAATACACTTATTAAAGATGAGGGTT
The DNA here is from genome assembly GCF_019279795.1 of Protopterus annectens. Taxonomy (NCBI): domain Eukaryota; kingdom Metazoa; phylum Chordata; order Ceratodontiformes; family Protopteridae; genus Protopterus; species Protopterus annectens. Next base: position 838,960,056 of record NC_056734.1, on the reverse strand, counting down.
GGGAGGGTGGCCTAATGGCTAAGGTGTTTGTCTTACAAACACAAGGTGCAGGGTTTGAATCTCACAAGAGATAATTGGCTAGGCTTAAAATGGCTCGCAAGAGCAGTTAGCCTAGTACTAACTTATGTCATTACCCTGCTTTTTTATCAGACTGGAATGTGATCACTGGTTACCAGGACTGAGCTATGCTTAGCAGGTCACAAAAACAGCACGCCTCGCACGTACAGCATACCCGGCCCAACCAACGTAACTCAAACACAAAAGGCCAGCAAGGAAAGTTCCACGTAATTAAATTTTATTATTCAAAGTCAAACCAGGACTTAATAAAGTCCCAACAGTTGAAAATCAGAACTCTCAGACTAGTTTCGGCTACTGCCTTCTTCAGTGAGAGTCAAAAATCCAAAGTTACTGCCAGCATACAATGGTATTTTTCTAATGCAACCCAGCCAATAGGCATTCTAGGTATGATCCCAATAGAGAATTATTCATGAGCTGGTACTTGGGCTAAAATAAGAAACAAAAAAATCATCAAACAGTGTTTATATAATGCATAGATGCCATATATAAATATAATATATAAACACTGTTAATAAATGAGTGAATATGTGGCAATGACAAACTGACAGTTATAATTCTAAATATTTGTGGAGCAAAATATACACATGAAGCTTAATACAGTATCAAAAATCATTTGGTGGCCATATAACATAATGTCACATAAGGGTTTACTGTTATAAGATATTCATATCACAGTGATATTTCCCAAAGAAATATATGATACTTTAAATAAATCTTGCTCCCTTATAGATGATCATTGAGACCAGGAGGAAATAAGGCTCCTAGATGGACAATCCAATATTTTTCTTTATGACTAAGTATATTTTGCCATCCTAACTGATTATGTCTATTGCCAGTAATTTTATCTATGATGGTGAACATGAATTTGGCTGTGGGATGTTTGATGGTGTGTTGATATAGGGAATTCGTCAATTTTTTAGTGCGAATGTCACTGCGGTGTTCCCCTATTCTAATTCTCAACGATCTTGAAGTTTTGCCTACATAAAAGGTGGAACAATGGCAAGTAGCCAGGTATATCACCCAACTAGTAGAACAATTCCCAAAGATCCTAACATCGTATATCTTGCTTGTATTTGAGCTTGTGAATTGTTTGATCTTATTAACCTGACTGCAAGAAGTGCAATGCCCATAGGGGAAAGTTCCTAAAAGTACATCTCCTGTTATCGTCAATTGTTTAAATTTGGCCCCACCACTTTCCCTTTGTTTGTAATGTGAAAATAATGAACCCAAAGTTTTGCCTCTCCTGTATGAGATAGGGCATCTGTTACCCAGGATACTACGCAGATAATCATTGGCTAACAAAATGTTCCAGTTATTATTGATAACATTCCTAACCACCTGATGATTTTTGCCAAAAGTGGTGATGAGCCTAATAGTGTCATCCTTTGGGCTGTTAGCACGGTCCTTATATTGAAGCAGGGTTTGCCTATCCTGTTTATCTGTATGTGTACGGGCGGATGTGATATCAAAGATGGAATATCCCCTATCCAGAAACCTGTTGTTTAGGCCTGTTTTGGCATGTTCATAGTCCAAAGTAGAAGAGTTAATGCATTTAATTCTGAGATATTGGGATTTGGGGATATTGCGGACGGTGTGGCGTGGATGCATACTAGATGCATGTAACAAAGAATTGAATTGTGGATATTTGCGGTATAACTTGGTATTGAGTGTATGGTCTTCATTTCTATATATTGTAACATCCAAAAAATCAATTTGATATTGATGAGATGTTATAGAAAACTCAATACCCCACAGGTTGCTATTAAGATACTCCACAAATTCCATGAGATATTCAAAATCCGCACGCCACACCATCCAACAATCATCCAGGTATCTCCGCCAAATGTCTATTTCTACCTGATAAATGTTGTGTAGGGGATTGTAAATGAGGCATTCTTCTAAATAGGCCATGAACAAATCGGCATATATGGGGGCAAAAGAAGCCCCCATTGCCGTGCCTTGCAATTGCCAGTAACAGTCCCCTTGGAAATAGAATACATTCTTATTAAGGACATGTTCTGACATACAGATAAGCAAAGTATTGAATCCGGGTGGATACAATTCCACCCTATTTAGCCAATATTGTAAAGCCTGTAGCCCTGCCCAGTGTGGTATACTCGTGTATAAGGACTTAACATCCAAAGTGCACATAATCCATTCCGGTTCAAGTTGTGTATCTGCAATAATTTTCAAAAATTCGGTAGTATCCTGGATTCTGGCCCTGACATGTTTCAAAAGTGGTTTCAAATATTGGGTGAGGAATGCTGACAATGGTTCAGTAAGTGATCCTATTCCAGATACAATGGGTCTACCTGGAGGGTGTGTTATAGATTTGTGAATTTTAGGGAGAAGATACAGGATCTGTTTTGAAGGATCCTTAACCTTGAGATGTTGAACTGTTTTCGTGGTTATAATACCTTCCTCTAAAGCAGTATCAAGAAATGTGTCAATCTCCTGCTTAAAGTGATCTGTGGGATCAATGCCCATATGCATATAACACTTAGAATCGGATAATTGTCCCAGACCCTCTTGAACATAATAATCCATATTTAGGACCACAACCGCACCCCCTTTGTCAGCCTGAAGTATTGCAATATCATGGTTAGATCTAAGTTCAGAGAGTGCTTCCTTCTCCGCTGGAGTCATATTATCTGGTAAAATATGACATTCAAAATGTGGAAAATGTAAATCTTTCAATACAGCCTGTTGAAATATAGCCACATTTTTGTTCATGGGAGGTTGAAAAGTAGATCTATGAAAGGTAAAATCAGAGGATCTTTGAGTGTGCGATCTGTCCTGTTCTGAAAAAAATATTTTTAGATTAAGTCTACGACAATAATCCATTATGTCCAATGTAGTCTGGTACTGATCAGAAAAAAAACCCGGAACAAAACCCATTCCTTTGTTCAATATTGTGTATTGTTCATCCGTTAATACATGGTCAGATAAGTTAAGAACATTGTCAAAATTCTTAGTTATTGTTCCAGTAGACATTGTATCAATCCTGTCATCGATTCTGTTCCTATTCCTGTTGGCATGTTTCCTCCCCCCTCTGGGTCTCTTACCTCCCCTAAAGGGAAACTGGTGTTGGTTTTCTTTTTTAATGGTGAACCAACTGTTCTTCCACCCTCACTGTCGGTATAAGAGGACTCCTCCCCTGAAGTGCTGGTGTAGGAGGAGTCCCTGTGTTTATGAATGGATCTGGGTCTCTTTTTAGTCCTACCCCTGGTCGTTCCTGTGACAGTATTTTGAAATCTAACTGTCCTCTGTGTTTCAAAAGGGTGTCCCTTATCATAATCTATGACATCCCTTTGAAATTTCTTAATTTTTCTATCCTTGATAATTTTATCATAGGTAGTAAGTTCCTTTGACAACCTATCAACTAACTCATGATAGTTGGAGCTGGCTTGAAACTTTTTACATTCCGTGCTCATATTTTTAATCTCAGAGACACATGTATCTATGGTTCTTTCATAATACGAGGCCAATATTTTGACAAAAGCCATAGAACCATCCTGTAGTGCCTGTTCCCATTCTTCTGTCTGCCTCTGTTCAGATCTGCTGACTAGTGGCCGTAGTTTAATACGTAAACCTCTAGGGGCCATATTTCTATGTAGATAGGCTCTAAAGAGTCTCAAATGCCAAATATTGGCCTTTAATCCTTTCAACCCCCTTTCCAAAGTTTTAAAAGCCAGTTCACAACTATCAGCAGTATTAGAATTAGATAGGTTAGGGTTGTTGCTCGGGATTTGATCTAAACCAAAAACGCCAATATCTTCCTTGTCAGCACACAGCCCATCCAACATTTGGTCCAAATCCATATTGAGTAGTAATATAGGTTGCCAAAGGAACTATATATCTAAGAGTTCCAATTTGTTATAACTAGAACGACCACAGGTAAACCCAAGATAATCCCAAAATATAAGATAACGTAATAATAATGTTGGATCAATGAGCCTTTTGTGAAAAATGGGGAATTATCACCCTTGTGCTCAAGCTTGTAATGTATGACAACTGATAAAGATAAAATTCAAGTGTAAATATACACCTCAATAGCTGAGTCTAAGTCACATGTATAGGTACATACAGCTATGTTCATATAGTGGGTCTTCCAATACTAAATCATGTTCCGTTATATATATATAAATATATATAGTTTACCCCTTGTTAGTACAAAACAATTACGTGCAATAATCTTAATATAATGACCAGATTCAATGTTAAGAAGCACCTATAATGCTGCCCTGGAACACTTATGTTGGTAATGGAACTTAACTATATTATCAATGGTCCAAACCTGTATATATATATATATATATATATATATATCCAATATTCATAGAAAGAATTGTCACAATATGATATATGCATCAGATAACTTTCACAATGTGTGTTATAAACACAAAATTGAACAAATACAATGCTGGTCAATATCAATTATAAATAATAAATGTCAACATATTTTTTTGTTATTAACCCAAGTTCTGAAGATAGACTAGTTATAGTCTTACATACAGATACATTGCATTTGAGATTGCATACAGAAGTTTCAAAAATAGAATTCCGATACATATATTAATCCCTCAAATGTGTGGACCATCCATGAACCAACTAACTCAAATAATCAAAAAGATTATAAAACATTCAATATCAATGTTCTGACATGAATTTAAGCTGTTAACCTTGTAATGTAGTATTCACACCTCCACATAAGTTGACCCACAGGCCCAAACGACCCACAGGCCCACACTCCTTGCTACTGTAATGATAGCACATAGAAGCATGTCATGTACATTGAATTAAATACACTTATTAAAGATGAGGGTTGGGAGGGTGGCCTAATGGTTAAGGTGTTTGTCTTACAAACACAAGGTGCAGGGTTTGAATCTCACAAGGGATAACTGGCTAGGCTTAAAATGGCTCGCAAGAGCAGTTAGCCTAGTACTAACCTATGTCATTACCCTGCTTTTTTTCAGACTGGAATGTGATCACTGGTTACCAGGACTGAGCTATGCTTAGCAGGTATAAGCATTGCTTAAATGTAAATGCTAAGCAGATTTGCGCACTGGTAAATGAAGCCTACATGGTGTAAGTGCCTTTTTGTTTAACCGTACGTTAGCACCGCTTACTGTCATGCAAACCTGCACAAACTCACTTAACAAAACTGCCTTAGCCACTCTGTACCCAACAGTCCTTGTTCTGTCTAGCAGCAAAATAAACAGCCCTTGCAGGTCTTGAACCTAGGACCCTCTAGACTATAGTCACAGCACTTAACCACTAAGCCATCTGTACTGTAAAAATGTTTGTTGCTTTTCCAAATATATCATTCAGCACACGTACTGAATAGTAGTGAACAACTGCTTTGACTACTACAATTGCATACTACTTGTTAGTGAAAATAGCGTTGAATCAGTCATGTTTTTATATCTAAATATACACATATCAGATAAATATGGTGCGATACATCTGAGAAGGTATACACAACACTGATGTTTATACATAAGGATATGGATATATATATATATATATATATATATATATATATATATGTATATATTTATATATGTAAATGTATGTATGTATATATATATATATATATATATATATATATATATATATATATATATATATATATATACATGTATGTATATATAAATAACATATACCCATAACATGTAGTGGAGTGTTTATGGAGGAAATTAGGTTCCTAAAAGAAAGATTCTTTGAAAGAGGGTATCCAAGCCTTCTTGTTGAAGAGCTAGCGACAGAAATTATTAGGTGCAGGGAAACAAAATATCCACCTCTCCTAGACACTACGGGCACATCAATATGCCAAGTGGGCAGTGGCATGCAGAATAAGGAACAAAAAGGATACATCCATACTTTTAGTATTGATTATGCGGTTGTGGAAAACAGTGTAAAGAAATACTGGCCGATCCTAAGACTGGACGACAGGTTGGGTAATATGATTCCAGAGTTTCCTAGATTCATTAGACGTAGGGGTACCAATTTAAAAGAAATGCTAGAGATGAATCAGAAAAAAACAATGGCAAGTAGTGATAATAAAAAAGAAGGCACATACAAATGTGGAATGTGCAAGCAATGCCCGACTATATTCAATGGACATAGGTTATATTTACCATCAAGAAAATTCCTATATCAACCAAGGGGCCATTATAATTGCAATGCCAAATTTATTGTTTATTTAGATTTATGTACTAGATGTAAAAGTTTCTACATAGGAAAGACTGAAAGAACCCTCAGAAGACGTATTTATGAGCATCAGTATGATATAATTAAGAAAAAGGAAACTAATGCTTTTTATAGACATTCCCTTTTTTGTCCCAACATGGAAATTAAATTCATTATTTTAGAACAGCTAAGGTTGGATGAAAGGGGGGGGGACTGGGGGTCTCTTTTAGCATATAAAGAGTTATTATGGCAGCGAAGACTAGATGCAGGAAGGCGACCAGGGCTCAATGACGCTTGCAGCATTAGCAGCGTCCTGAGGTTAAGAAAGGCTAAATTATGAATTTTGGGTTTTCCAGTGTTTTCAGGGTTTCACATATAGAAATAAAATCTTGCTGAATAAACGGCACATTTTAATATTTTTAACATACTAGCATGTGTATAATATTGGCTTTTGAATATTGTTTTAACATTGCACAGTTTTAATATTGCATATTTTTAACACTGTATATTTTTATGGCAACCTGTAAGCACATCAACAATTGATTATTAAGTTTATGCATATACTTTGTTGGACATTGCAGTGAGTTGTGCTTAGTAATGGTTTGCCTGCAAGCAGGCTTTGTACCAGCAAGTAATTTGAAGGGTTAATTAGACCTTCTCTTTTACTAATTGAATTATTGGTCAAGTTTTGACTATGTATATAAAGAACAACCAGTTTGATTTTATTGTATCTTGAAAAAGCTCAGCACCAGGCTGAGGAAAAGCGCTGAGGAGATTGTTGTTTGTTATTAAAGCAAGAAAGTTTTATGTAAGTTGCAGCCTTTCATTTTCTGCCTTGCGGAAGAAGGAATATCAGCATTTCATCAACTTTTTATTCTGGGCTTCCAGAGCCAGCTTCCAGGTTGTGGATCTGCTTTGCTTTATTGGTGCCTTTTACTTGTTCTTGGTTTTCTATAGATGGGTGAAGAGTGTTCTCTGAGTAATGGAAGGATTGCCTATATTGTTCACTAATCCATACTGTCATGTGTAGGGGTGTGGATTGTCTACACCAACCTCTCTGGTGTTTAACATCTGTTGGCCTTGTAATGTAGACATTGTGATATCTACTAGGTCCTAAACATAATAATTTAGCAAAACCTGCCCCACAATGGATCCTGTTATTGTTATTGCAACCCTCACACAGGATACTGATGACAGACACACACACACACACACACACACACACACACACACACACACACACACACACACACACACACACACACACACACACGCACACACACACACACACACACACATACACACACACTTGCAATTACTGAGATTCAAACCTCTACCTAGCTTTGTATTGCTACTACAGTGTACCGCATTTATCACATGCACCATGGAACTTATAGGATTGACGTTGTTCCAAGGTACTTCTAAGGTGAGGAACATCACCAGCCCTTGTAAATACTGGCATTGGGTGATGTAGTGTTGAGAGATCCCAAAAATAATTTCACCTTACACATACATTTACATTTCCCAGGGGTGAGGTTCAAACCTCTATCTAACAATAATTTTGGACTATTATGCTATGCATTTACCACATGCGCCAGTGACCTTACATGGTTTAGAGTTGGCAACATGTACTTCTAAGGTGGATGATATCTGCAGGACTGCTGATTCAAATCCATACCTATGTAGTTATCACTACTACAATGTTCCGTATTTATGGCACACACCATGGAGCTTACATGTTGGAGAGCTGTGCCAAGGTATATTTGAAGCTGAGTGACATCAGCAGCAGTGGTAAAGGAGAGGTAAGGAAAGTGTTGTAAGTGTGAATGACCACAAAATCAGGTCTCTACAAAAATACACACACAAACACTCACATTTACACAGTTGCCATGATCAGGATTAGAACTCCTACCTAACTAGTATGCTACACTATAGTATTACACAGTCATCGCAAGCACCACAGAGCTTATATGTGGGAGAGATGCCCAAAGGTATCTTTGAAGGTGAGTGACATCAGCAGCAGTGCTAAAGGAGAGGTAAGGGGAAGAGTAGTAAGTGTGAATGTCCATCAAATCAAGTATCATCAAAGACACACACTCTCTCTCACAAAAACACACACAGTTTCATAGTTGCCATGTCTGGGATTAGAACTCCTACCTAACTAGTATGCTACACTATAGTATTACGCAGTTATCACATATGCCACAGAGCTTATAGGGCTAGCACTTAGCCAAAGGGTTATTTCAAGGTGACTGATATCAGCAGGCATGCTAAAGTAGGGCAATAGGAGGTGTAGTGAGTGTGATTGGCCTCAAAATCATTCATCTCCACACACACACACACACACAAACACACACACACACACACACACACACACACACACACACACACACACACACACACACACACACACACACACACACACAGTTGCCATGTCTAGGATTAAAACTCCTACCTAACTAGTTTTCTACATTACAGTATTGCACACATATCATGAGTGCCATATAGTTTATTGGGCTGAGACTTGGCCAGAGGGTTATTTCAAGGTGACTGACATCAGCAGGAGTGCTATCATGAGCAGTGGGAAGTGCAGTGTGTGTGAATGGGCCATAAATTATTCCTCTGGAACACACACACACACACACACACACACACACACACACACACACACACACACACACACACACACACACACACACACTCAGTCACACATAACTTTACATTTGACAGGACTGAGTATACAAATGCTAGATGAATACTGATTTGTACTATTGTGTTACACAGTTATCACAAGCACCACAGACACTATAGGGCTGAGGGCTACCAAAAGGAATGTCTACAGTGATTGACATCAGCACATCATGTGATATCAGCCAATTGGATGTGTGGTGGGTGGGACATGCCTCATAATGGAATTTTCTCTGTCACTGTCTGTTTTTCTCTTCCCTACATCTCTGTGTGTATGTTTAACATATTAAAGTGTGTTGGCCTTGGATATGTGTGAGTATTCCTATACAATATGTGTGCAAAGCATGAATGGTGTACAATTTGGTGTGTGTGCTCAGACATCTGCAAATGACAAATATGTATAGTCCACTGTGTTGTCAGACATGGGCTCCATTTCTCTAGGAGCATGCCCAGTATAACCTTCTGTATTGAGTGTGTGAATCCATTCCAGGTAGGGTTGTACTCCAGTCCAGAGTTTGGTGTTCTACACCTACAGCTAGCAACCTGTTTTTGCAGGATATCTGTAGATAGGTTGACAATATGGAGTCACAATGGGCGACAGATAGTGGGATACTATTGCTGTCTGTGCTGCTTGGGTTACATGGTTGGTGTTAGCAGAGATATTCAGACATATGTACTGTTTTATACTATGATGTATTATGTCATCAACTATTGACAGATATACTTATTTGCTCACAGTTATTTCCTGGGAACTACAAGATGAATGAAGCTGTGTCCAGTATTGTGGTCTGCAGCCTAGAAATTCTTGCACACTCATGCCATTCTGGAAGGGTAGCTGCAGACACTTGCTGATGGGTCTGTGTAAATGGTCCAGTACCTTGGTACTAAGGTGGCTGAGGATCCCCTTCTTGTACATATATCGACGTAACACAATGGCCATATCCTGCTGTGGCCATACCTCTCAGCTGTACAGATTCACCCAGGTTACCCAGAGGCAGGGCTCATATATCTGGTCAGTTCCCCTTCACATTGTGGTTTATGAGCAGGTTTGTAGCCACCCATTACTGGGTTTGCACGCAGGGCTAGTATGGGCACACATCAGAGTTTCAGACTTCACACACTCCATGATGTTCATGCTTCTACACCCCCCACTCTGTTATTCTATCCTCTTCCTAACATTATGCGAACAATATCTGAGAAGTATCCCTATAGTTGTCCTTTCATCCCAGCGGTATTTAGGGGTTGGTCCACAGTTCATACAGTAGGACATGGTGGGCTTGGTACTGGGATTTGTCAACATGGCCTTGCATTTGTGTTCTGTTGACTGTGTTATGTTGTTAGTTGGGACCTCATGAGATACCATACATTGTCACTACGGGTGAGGCACAGGCCTTTGACAGAGGACTGTAGGCCATTTGGTAGTGATGCAGGCCATCTGTAGCAGGCCATTGTATTCTGTCCCTCCTACATTCCCAAGCTGCGAGCCAGTGGATTCCCCTCGGGTGACAGGGTAAGTGTGCCAGGTGTTAATGGCAATAGTTCTTGTCCATATTAATCCATTGGTCTGGATGTAGGCAGGGTGCTGCTTACAGCTAGGGACACACCTGCATGGGACACCTCTTCAGCATGTTGCATTCTGTGGGTATTCCCATACAAAAGTGGGGTCATACTATACTCATTCCCAACAGCAAAGATATGACCTGTGATAAACCTGTGTCTGATGGTGGGGTGAGCTGAGTGCATGTGTCATATGGAAGCTACTTGTAGCTGACTCACAGATATACATGGGACATTCCTCTTATGCTGTCTTGTGAGGGGATATAGGCAGTCTCTCATTACTTCATAACTGTGCCTTTTGTGGTCTGCCAGTGATTGGCCAGACTACATCAGTATTCCATACTACACAGACAACTAATGTGCTGCTAACCTGTATGTACAATTCCAAAGGTATGTGCAGTTGACATTTACATTTTATGTAATCTGTCTAGGGTACTTCCACCTGTGTACTGTGTGTATGTATGGGCTCACATTCATGGCATGTCCATCTTTCAGACGGTGACAGATATTGACATCTGGACAGTGAGTATGGACAACTGCTGACATGGGTATTGCTGAGAAGCATTATGGTTGGCACTGCAGTTGTCGGAACATGGCCCTGTCATCCACAGTACTGCCCACAGGCCACCGAGACACAACCCCCCATGCCTACATTCTGACCACTTCCAGACAATATTAAACACATAACAACCTAACACATGGACCCCTGCATATTGTACACATGCAACAATTTATCCTGTAGATTGGGCCAGCTCGGGTAATCTGTGCTCCACTGTTATTACACCTCACACTTACATGTTAGTGCATTTCTACATAGGATTGTGTGTGGGGGGGCATTTGCTATGACTGTACTGGTATTTCAAGTACTCTGTTGGCTTCCATTTCATTTTGTATTCTGACCTATCACGCAGACTGGAGGCATACCAGTAGAGTACATATTTTAGGTTTTATTGACCTACATTTCAGTTTCAGACTTCTTACCCTTCAGAACTGACATACAACTGCCTGACCAGTTGTAGTCTGTCTGTGTAGGTCTGGAAGGGGGCTGTTAACCATTGTCATCAATTGGAGGCCTTAGCCCAGCCTTTCTTTGTGGTCATCTACATCTGTCCTGCTGGCTGAGATTGGTGGTGGGTATGTGAGCCTCAATGACATGCATGTGTATGCTTATGGCCATACATTTGGGCCACCACATGTACTGCAGTGGGATTTGTCACCGTGTCTAATACTGCCTAGTATGCTGACACCAGTATTTGTTATGGATTTCATGCTGCCCATATAGGTGTCCACTATCTGCTGCCATGCAATTCAGCCACCCGATGCATGCTCACATCCATACCATAGATACAATTATCAGAACATACTACTCCATTCAGCAATTGATAGGAAGAGTGACTTACCTTGTGGCTGTGCCAGTACTGAGGACAGTGCTGGAGGGATGACTATGTCGGATGCACATAGTACACTCCCTATACATGGTAAAGCACAGGTAGTGTCATGTTTGGCATCCCTTTTACTGTATGTGAGAGTCAGAGAGAGATGTCATTCCCTGGGTCCCTACTGTGTCAGTGTATATGCTATGCATTGCCTCATTGTCAAGGCCTGGGCATACTGGGCATGTTTCCTTCTTCCTACATGGGCAGGCTCAGGTAGTTCCTCCTCTGGGTCACTCTATGCCTGTGATGGCCTTGGCAATGGTGGGGGGCTGTGTGGCCTTGCCCCGTGCTGTTTCTGGTGCAGTTGTTTCCACAGGATCATATTGTGTAGCATGGCACATACTATAAACATTTGTGTACATGTAGCTGGAGAGTACTGCAAGGCTCCACCGGATATGTCCAGGCAGCAGAACCATGACTTGATCATCCCAAAACATGCTCTATTATGATTCTGGTTTGTGCGTGTGCCTCATTGTGGATTTCTTGTTCAGGTGTGTCTGCATCATCAGCCACGGCTCCAGTGCGTAGCCAGCATCCCCCACTAGGTGGCCATATGGGATGTCCCCACTAGCAAATGACTGGTACAGCTGTGTCATATGCCAGATGTGGGAGTCATGATAGCTTCCAGGGCTGCCAGCACACACATTCAAGATAATGCCCTGGGCATCGCACATGACCTGGCAGTTGATGGAGGGGAAGCCCTTGCAGTTTATGTAGACCCTACCCCGCTCACCAGGTGGTGCTTTGATGTGTATGTGTGTGCAGCCTATAGCGCCCACTACCTCAGGGTAGTCTGCTATTTGGTGGAAGAGACGCATATTGCTAGTCAACGCCTCATGAGTGTTAAGGAAATATATGTGCTCACCGGCATGTGCTGAAATGGCATCCAGGAACTGGTGGAGTACCCTGGATGCTGATGCCTGTGAGATCCCCATGATATCCCCAGTTTCCCTTTGGAAGGTACCTGTAGCTAGTACTCTTAAGCCTACACATACCTTGGTATCCACTGGGATGGGTTCCCCTCTGTTGGTTTTGTGTGTGAGGTGTGGCCAGCACAGCTCAACAGTTTGCTGTAGAATGTCCCTGTCCAGCCTGTAGCGCTCCACTATCTCCAGCTCATGTAGCCCCTGGTAGGTTACCCTGGATCTGTACACTCTTCTCCTTCTCTTCACTGTGGGTTGGTTGTCAGCATTCACATCCTCTCCATGCTCAGCCTCTTGCACATATTGATGTAAGAAAATGACAGCAGACCCTAACATTTTGTTAGTTTTGTCAGGTAAAATTTCCTAATCTGTGTACACCGGTGGTGTAGAGTTTGTGGGAAAAAGCAGACTGCAAGGTGTTTGCATATTTTATAGTAGTATGCTAGACTGTTCCATGTGTAATTGACTGATTCTGATACATTTCACCTGCCAGCTATGCTAGTTTTCCTTGATTGCCTTCCTACTGCTGTTTCCCATTGCCTTCCATTATAAGTCCCAAGATGCAGTGTGCATACCCAGTGCTCAGATGTGAACAGAGCTGCTATTTCCTGTTTTTTTTTTTGTTTAAAACCCTGTGCATGGCGTGCACACTCATTTAGACAATGTAAACACTGCTAGGCAGCCTCAGACACACCCCCTTCCTTAGCTGTGCTTAGATAAGTGCAAACATGGGACACAGAGCTCCAATAAGCTTATAGCTTGCATGACACTCCCCCTTGTGAGGTTATCCACCTCTTAGGCTTATACAATGGTGTTGCTGCACCTACACAGTTGGGTGCAAGCTAACACTGAGAGGAAATCTGTGATTCAGTATCAGTCCCCTCATTTGCATAAAACAGAATGGTAATTCATAATTACCACACTCACACTCAGCCTTCCCCCTTAGCAACCACTATTCCCTGGTATTATTGTCTTATGCATGCCAGTGACTATTATGGCAAAATGCTGATTTGGGTTTAAAAGCTTATTTCCAACTTTTTTCTTATTTTCGGGCCAATCCCGTTTGCGCACTGCTGGCCTATGCTTAAGCGACCAAGGTCAGCCAAAAAAAATATATAGTTGTTCTTTATAATTTTGCAACTATTTCTCATGCCAGTGCCCATATATTTGGCCATTGGCATGCCTACTACATTGAATACATGCTTTCTTTAGAGCTGTCATGCCTCCGTTTTATAATTTGCAGAAATGTATTCGGTTAGTAACCGAATACATTTCTGCAGGTTATACTATTCCTGCACAGACACCTGCCTGCTTCCTGGATCACTAATTCGCCTCATTTGCATGGTTTTCTCCAGCAAATGAGGTAATTAGCATATAGCAGTGGTGTCCGTGTGGGAATATTGTAGGTCTGCTCGTGTACATCTCGGGGGCTAATTCCTGGATCGCTCGGCGGCCATATTGCATGCAGCAGCTCTTGCACTATTCAGGCACTCCGTGCAGAACATGCTGAATCCAGCTGAATGTGTGCAAATCAGTGTGTGCTGACAGGGGATTATAAATATCCTGTATTAGGAGTGGAGCAAAAACAGTGATAATGCTGGAAAATGATGGACAGGAAAACAATGACTATAGCTTGAGCTTAAAGGAAGTTAGCTGTTGGACCAAGCAGGTACAAAACTAGTTAAATGCAAGACTGAATTAAAAAGTAAGTTAAGTCATACACCCTAAAAAATAGTGGAGTGGAAGTCTTGTAAGTCAAAATCTACTGATTCTTACCTTCTTTTTCAAGGACTGTATAGGTTGTTTCCATACCACCATGAATGTGGTCTGCCACGTGACAGTGAAGCAGCCAGGTACCAGGATACTTAGCAGTCATTTGTAGTGCTTGGAATGTTCCTGGAAATAAGTCATATACATCTGCCCGGTATACTCCTGTACTCTGTTAAAACAAAGGCAATCATAACATCAAAGGGTGTCTACTACAGCACACAATATCCTAATAACCTTTATAAGGTTATGAATAAAATTTAATTCTAAATTAAAAAAACGTAAACAACTCATTAGCTGATGGTATGCTTTGGCATCTGACTTTAAAAACTCAGTAGTTAACTGAGAATTCCATTTATTTTATTTTTTTTTAATTTTTAGAAGGCCGGTGATATTATAGTAGAAATGCAGATGTAGATTTTTTTTTTCATCTGGTTACCTGATTTATACTGTCATGACATACCCTAAGCAGAGTTTCATGATGTAATACCTGTAAGTATGCATTAACTAGTCATATAAAAATGCCTACCTGTATTGAGAATAGCATTTCCTTTAAATACATATTTTAATGTGATTATTAGTTTTTATCTTAGCAGAATCCATTTTAGGGTAATCAGGGGAATTTGGGCTAATTTACTTAGCCTTTGTTGACCATCTTAGTTCCAAGAGGCTAGTGGCTTATTTTTAGGGGAAACACAAGGTTGTATTTGTATTACTAGGGGAAATATGGCAAGGGCATTGGAGATCTTCTGCTCTTTTCATTAGGTCTCAAGGGATCTTTTGTATCCACACAAGCTATCTCTAACTTGAGCAGACGGGACTTCAGTTTAACATTTCATCCAAAGGACAGCACACTCAAGGAGAGCAGCACCCACCTTATGCTGCACTGTAGTGTTAACAATCAGTGTATCTGGAGTGGGAATAGAACCCACAGCCTTCTACAATAAAGGCAACTGGTTGCATTACTGACAATACTGATCAAATGACATACTCAGAGTCACCTAGTAAAATCAGGTAGATAAATAAGTTTTAATTGCTTTGTTTCTACAGATGAGTTGATACAAATTTAATCAGATATTAATATTCCATGCAAACTAATTATGCTAATGAAACTTGGCATATACACATACATTCCTCTGATGTCCCACAGTTGTACTTAGAGCTGAGTCTTGGTCAAATGGGGCCCTGGGGAGGTGATGGATCAGGCCCCCCATGTCTCTGCCCCCCAGTGTCTTGGTTCAACAGCAATGCTAATGTCCCATTACTTGCCCCCCCAGTTATCAGTAAAACACTGTTCAAGTCTGTCAGTGTGCATACTGTTTTCTTCATTACTTCCATAGCACAAACACTGATAGTCATTTGCTAAATAAAACAATACCATCTCACAATGAAAACAGACTTTGCATGAGTAACAGTAAGCTCCTCTAACCTTGAAACTCACATTAAAATGCACCTGGCCAATGGAGGATTAAGTGTACCTTTGGGCTGTTTTCAAACCATGGGTCACCTGCACACAGTTTTAGGACCATACATAAATGCATAGCTTCTTTGATTTACATTAATGATTGTATTAAATTATATTCTTTGTTTCATACAGCACCACTTATTAGAGTGAGTTTTAAATTTGTAGTTTTTGAACATTTTTCCAGTAAGCAGTGAAACAAACCATATTAACCAATAATGACAAGGCTATCCATGTCAGAATATTTCAACCATAAAAGGCCACTCAAACTGCTGTCATTATAATCCACCAATAACAGTTAAAATGCACTATCTCTGCAGAAGTAAAAGTCATCTGAATAAATTCACATTAAAGAGATCTGTAACTAATGAAGAAGTTGCTGCTGGCAAATAACTTTGCATTTCAGTCCTTCATCTACAAATTCATTGTCTGCTGACATTAAAGAATAAAGTGCCTATATGTTACATTAAAAAAATGGCAAGCTGTTGACATGCAATAGGTAACAGCTGGCAAACTAACAGCAGGTTCATAGTTACTAGGCATATCATCAAAAGGAGGACACAGCATGCTGCACAATAGTGTCAGCAATCTACCTGGTATGAGAAGAAAACCCAGAACCTTCTGCACCAGTGACAAGTATACTACCTGTTGCACCATTGCACCATTGACACTGAGCAGCACAACTAAAATTCAATGACTAATATTCACAGAGTGTAATACTCAGTGATTTACAAGAACAAAGAAAAAACACAATTAGGGAGAACTGATGTTTGGTGTGGAGGTCTAAGGCACTTGCTTTTCCAAAAGCAAGCCTCAGGGTTTGACTCTGGGCAAAGTCACTTAATTAGATAGCCCTCCTGAATGTGGCATTACACACAAACACATCTTGAACCCCATAAAATGTTATTAGTATTTTAGGATTGCTGCAAAACAAATCCTTCTGACCTTACTTACAATCGCAAATGCTACAGATCTCCTAATACAAATGAGTATACTGTATACACTTCTGAATTCTACTCTTTTATGGGCAGTTGCATGGAAGTGTTTGTTTCCATCCACTACAAGAACCGTGCTGGATTCAAAAATAAACATACATGGTGGAATTCCCATGTAAACAGACTATACAATAACAGCAACAACAATAAAAGCAAAATAAACTTAAAGCTGTCTGCAATAGGTCTCATTTCTCACAGTATAAGAAAGGATTTAAAACTGCTAACTAAAGAGCTTGAGTACATCATCAAGAAATAAATACATAGCTAAATATGAGCTCAGTGTCATTACCAACACAAAAGTCAACAACAAAGCCTTTTTCAGTTATATTAGGAAACTTAGAAATGACATCCATTATTGCACAAAACTTCTTTCAGTTTTTTTTTTTTTATGAAATGCATTTATTGTTTCAGTATCTTAAAAAAGGATACATGGTGAAGTATTCCATTTCCAGCTTACCAATATTCATCAGTTCTGGTCAATACTCAAGAGATCTGTGTATGCAGTTTGTCAAAAGCTATGATTACCCTATTCAAATGTTTCCTTATCATAGTGCTAGTTGTTATTTGGGTTTTTAACCCTCTTTGCCTTGATCAGGTTCCAAGGGACTGGATGCATTGGAGCTGTCCACCCCCTGTCTATTCTTGTTCTTGTCCTAATGTGTCCTTTGTGCTTCTTCTTCCCATTTATTTCTAATCTCATCCAGACAATCCCATTTTTCTGATGCATCTCAACTGGGTATAGTTTCAATATTTCCTTTTCTAGCCACTTCTGTTCTTCCATTATTTGGAAGACACCTTCTGCGCTGGGTGATCTGACATCCAATATCTAGTATTTCCTTTTTAGCCACCAAAAAAAATAAGCTCCCTAATGCTTTCTGATATTCTGTCATCTTGTTTCTTCTACCCAATTAACACAATAGTGAGCAATACATACAGGGGAGGAATGAGTTTAAAAAGAAGGCAAGACTTAAATGATCTATGTAATCTTTGATGGAAAATGATTGGGTACATTATATGTGATGTATAATGTTTGCAGCTGGGAGTGTGTCAATTAAGGTTTGTGATGTAAAATGCTTGCAGCTAGGATTGTATTGGTGTGGTTTGTTTTTTATTTAAATAAATGTATGATGGCTTATGTATTAAGTGATAATTTAGTAAAGATATTTCTTGTTTAAAAAAAGGTTCAGGAACTGAATAGTTTATGTAATGTTGCTTAGGTTATATGATATATAACAATATATGTGAAGCATAATGTCTGTCAGTTTTAACTTGTTAATACAGTTTGATTACTGGGCGGCCACGATGGTGCAGTGGTTAGCATTGTCGCCTCACAGCAAGAGGTTCTCTGGTTCAATCCTTGACTGGGGTGCCTGCTGTGCAGAGTCTGCATGTCCTCCCTGTGGTCGTGTGGGTTTCCTCCGGGTGCTCCGGTTTCCTCCCACATCCCAAAGACATGCAGTAGGTGGATTGGACACTCCAAAATTGGCCCTAGGTGTGAATGTGTGCGTGTGTGTGCCTTCAGTGGAAGGTTGGGCGCCGGGCTGGCAATTCGACACCGTAAAGCTCCACTGCCAATCATGAGTGGACAGGTGATCCGCTGTGGTGACCCCTAACCGGGAAAAGCCAAAAGAAGAAGAATAAGAATACGGTTTGATTACTGTTATATAAAATGTAAACGTGCCTGTGTCAAGTGATAATTCAGTAAAGGTGTTAAAAAGAAAATAGTAACTTTTTGTAACTTCCTAATTGGTTCCCATTGGCAACCTAATTATCTTTCTCAAGTTTATTTTCCAGTTTCCTAATTAGAGCAGTCCCAAAAATATGATGCCAATCTCTCTTTTCTTCTTTTAAGCAACTCCTACAGTATGGGTTGGCCTCCCAGTATATCTCATGCAGCCTAACTGGTATGTAGAAATACTTGTACAAACACTCCCAACCAAAAATTCTAAACGTCCTTGATTTTGTAGCTATCCTAAGTATTTTACAGATATCCTGCCAATCTTCCTTTGTTATATTCCTTCCTGTCAAGTTTGCCATGAGTCGCCTTACTGCTCCATCTATCTTTTATTAGGACTCTATATGTTTTACTCACTAACCCTTTCCTGCTAGCCAATTCCGTTCTTGCTTCTATTACTAACTTTAATAATTCAGGCTTCAAAATGGCTCTCCTTTTCATTTATTTAATATAGTTTCTGTAAATCTCATAGACATTTTACCCCATTATTATCTAATCCCTCCTAAAATATAGATGCTTCATGCTGGTTTATTAGTAACTAATAAACTACATCTATTCTTTTTTTGACCCAGGACCCCTGTTGACATCTAGCATTGGCAAGTGAGATCATTCTTTGGTCTCTTTTACTTCTAACAATAGTCTTGCACTCTAGAGCACCTTGTTGGGTTATCCCTTCTTTGCATAAAGGATTACTCTTCTGAAGACCATTTTAGAGGTCAGTGGTTAGGGGAGACAGTGGGGTAGCTAGTGGGACCATCACACTGCAGATGATCTGTATTTTTCTCTTATGCCTTAACTTCCTGTGACACTGATGTGTTTAGTAAAAAAAGTCCACACATGCCACTATAGCAGGTTTTCATGTGAACAACAGCTACTAGTGGTGGTGTTACTTTCTAAATCAATCATGCTGCCCAAGAGTAGTACAAGTTGTGCATGATACTGTGACAGACTTTCAAAACCGTGTACCTGACAAACACGTCAAGCCTCGATTACTCAGTGATCTCCCTTCTCTCCAGGCATCTGACACCTAGCCTGAACCAAAGGTTCCAGCAATGCATGAAATTATCTCCCACATCTGTCATGTTCCTGCTCACTTTTTCTTGAGAATTCTGACTGTAACTGTTACCCATAACTTAATTTAACTTTTATAGGCAACCATTTCAATATAACAACATTCTGAAACATCTGATTTTTTAAATCTTTAATGTTTGTATACTTGAATGAAGTTAAATTTTGAAGTGTATACTATAGTTTACTTGCCAGATCAAAATAGAACTATAAATTTTAAAGCAAATGTCAAAAACATTAGGCTGACATTGCAAAAAGACTACTTAATATGCAAATAATACCAAGCATTCGGAAAATCTTTTTCAGCTTTGTTCTAGATTGCTTATGAAAAATATTGTCTCATAGCTATTATTTAAGATATATGCTGTTATGCTTTTACAGACTGTGCTTTTTCTTTTCACAAATAGAGTTCTTATAATTCATTCTAATAACAGTTGTATTTGGTGTATTTTAAAGAAAAATAGATACCTTATAATCAAAGCTGTGTCCATGGAAGTGAGCGGTGTGAATGTCAACCTCATTACCCATTCCTATTAGGTACCAGTTAACCTTGTCTCCAACATGCATTGTGAGGCCTTCCAGGTTTCCATAAACTTTCCCATTGATGGCTATAGGAATGAGAAAACAATCACACAACATTTATTATTCCTTACTTTCCTTAAGCAGTGCATAGCTTTTGTTCTACTTTAAAATGTAGGTTTCCTTAGGTTTTGTGCTTTGATTTACTTAGTATGTTACATTTTCTCCAAAACAGAATGCAATGACATTACCATTCCATATTTTCTAAAAATATTTTGTTTTCATGTTTATGGGTGTGATGACCCACCACTGCCAACCAATATGTGATGTGGATATCCCACCTCTGGGCCAGTAATCAAGGAGCCTAAATCCTCAACACTGGCACCTGCGCGAGTATGTTCACTGGGAGGATAACAGGTGCACACACAGTATTTCCAGATGAAGCTCTCTGCAACAAGTGCAGTTTCCCTTAACAGCACACAGAGACCACAGTCAGTCCGGGGCTGGTTCCATTCTCTTTCTCCAGATCTCCAATAAGACTCTCCACTGGCACGGCTATAGATCTGAGTCCTTAGCCAGGGTTCCAAGCCAAGTCCTCCAACACTATCTCTGTCCAACCAGTGCCTTGTGTCCCTGTCCAAGTAGCTGACACACACACTCTTTGAGATTTGATTTACACAGACAAACACACACACACACACACACACACACACACACACACACACACACACACACGCACCCACGCACACACACACACACACACACACACACACACACACACACACACACACACACACACACACACACACACACACACACACACACACACACACACACACACCTGGGAAAGGCTGGCACAGGTTTACTAGCTATGTCCCCACACACAACTGGGAAAGGCTGGCACAGGTTTACTAGCTATGTCCCCTCTTGCCCAGACTATAAGGTAGTTATCACTGCCACCAGAACCCCTCACCAAATACTTTAAGGCACTTAACACAGGTTGCCCAATTTTACTATGTAATATTAATAACAATACAAATGGCAGTTTGACCAAGAGCAAGGCTATTAAGAGTAGCTCACACAGTGACACCAAATAAATATGCAAGTACTCTCAAAATTTAGATATCTCTACAAAGATTAGCCACAATGAAAGGTTTAAATATATTTATTAATAAATAATAAAAGAACAAGAAAATACTAAGTATATATTAACAGTATATGTTCAAAACCACAGGAAATATTTAAAATAACATTGCAGGACAGGATCACACAAATAAAGAAAAACAATATCTTAACTTGTTACCACTCCCACAAGAGGGGAAAACATACTGGACCTGATCATCACCAACATGGGGACTCTATGCTCCAGACCAGAAGTGTATCCCTCACTGGTAAGATCAGACCATAAACTGATCTCACTGGATATTCACATCCCGACCCCACCCCCTGCCCAGAAAACCACAGTGAAAAACTTCTCTAAAGCAAATTTCACACTCCTCAAAACCGAGGTGGAATCCTTCAAAGCCCCCGGGCCTGTGGAAAATACCCAGACCCGCAGAATCCTTTATAAATGCATTCTATGAACACCTTCAGGAATGCATGGATCATGCAATCCCAAATAAAACCAAGACCCAATCCTCAAGGCAGACGACCTGTCTGGTGGACCCCAGCCATAAACAAACTATACAATAGAAGGAGGAAGCTACTACATGATAGAGCAAAATCCCAAAAAGGGAAGGCATCTCTGATCAGTATTAGCAAAAACTAAGGGCACTCATAAAATCGTCAAAGGCCAGCTTAAAGAGAAAAATTGCACAGGACACTAAAGATAATCACAAGGCTTTCTTTAGTTATGTTAGGAACCTGGGTGGGAATTCCCAGATATGCTCAGAATTAGTCCAAAATGACAAAAAATACACTGATCCCACAGACATTGCCAACATCCTAGCTGACAGGTTCAGCGCAAACTTCTCCCCCCCCTCCCCACCAAAAGGGCAAATATCTATCCCAGCAGAGTGCTGCCCCCCTGACATCTCAGATGCTCAGGTGAGAGCTGCCCTCTCCAAAGCAAAAAATTGCTTCAATGGGACCAGACGGTGTCCCAGGCTGCGTCCTACATGAACTCCAAGAAGAGCTAAACCCAAACATAAAACTACTGTTCAATCTCAGCCTTACTACAGGATATGTACCCAAAGAGTGGCGTACAGCAACAGTGGTCCCTCTCCACAAAGGTGGTGCCTCAACGGACCCTGGAAACTATCGCCCATAAGCCTGACTAGCTTGGTCTGCAAAGCTATGGAAAGGATCATCATGGACCTCATAAATAAAGATATTGGGGACCTAAAGACACTGGATCCTACCCAGTTTGGCTTTGTTAAGGGCAGATCCTGCCTCTTAAACCTGGTTGACTTTTTGAAACAGTCACCAAGGCCATTGACGATGGGAAGGTGGTCCACACAGCCTATCTGGACCTCGATACAATACCCCACTCAGGCATTATAGATAAGCTCACCAGCTTAAATATAAACCCCTATGTCACTAGATGGGTTGCAAACTGGCTCAAGGACAGAACCCACATGGTTAGAATTGCTGGAGCCATGTCAGACTCCAAACCAGTTACAAGTGGCGTCCCACAAGGCTCAGTCCTGGGACCTCTCTTGTTTGGTATATATTTTTCAGAGGTACAGGCCAACACGGAAGGACTGTGGCTGACCAAGTTCGCAGATGACTGCAAACTGGCGCCATAATCGACTCTCCAGCCGACACAAGCATCCTCCAAAAGGGCCTCATAGAAACAGACAACTGGTGCCAGAGCCATGGTCTCAAGCTAAATGCCAAAAGTGTATAGTCATCCCTTTGGCAAAAAACAAGTGCCCACAAATTACCACATAGGTGGTAATCCATTAAGTACAGAAGACGTCATTAGGGACCTGGGGACCCAAGTTGATAGCAATCTCTCATTTGACAACCACGCAAAGTGGTTAGAAAAACATTTTATATAGCCCACCTAATCATGAAGGGATTCACATCTAGATTAGGAGAGGTCATCATGCCTCTTTACTCATCCCTCATCAGGCCCATAATAGAGTACAATGCCCCTTTGGGATGTACCTTACCAAACACCTGCAGCAACTGCAAAGACCTTAAAAGTACCTCACCAAGAGGACCAAAGGGCCCAAACAGATGCCATATGCTACCGGTTAAAGAAACTCCAGCTCTACTCAGTGGCATACCGCCTGCTCAGAGGTGACCTGTGCCTGACGATAAGGCCATGTCCAACCCGAATTAAGGGACATGCTGCACCTCAAAAATCCAAATCCCATCGAGCTACACGCCGAGACTTGAACCTCAGCACTGAAATAAATAGGACATGCTGGAGGGACAGATTCATAACCCAGAGGCTCCCTTCACTATGGAATAAAATC
This sequence comes from Protopterus annectens, assembly GCF_019279795.1. NCBI lineage: Eukaryota > Metazoa > Chordata > Ceratodontiformes > Protopteridae > Protopterus > Protopterus annectens. Next base: position 838,936,211 of record NC_056734.1, on the reverse strand, counting down.
CCAGTCCAGGTTAGGCAGAGTCCCTCATTGACTCTCTTCAAGAGGAATCTTGATGAGTGGATGGGAGATCATAGGTTTACCCCGGGTATCACTTCTGTGTCACTGTTAGACAGAGGCACAGTATACTAACCTCGAAAAAGGGCATAGCAAAATTAATTTAAAATGGGTGGCGAAAGCCAAACATACTCTGGCTAGGCTTATAAATGCCCTAGGGCAGATAGCCTAGTATGAACCTATGAACCTATGAACCTAAACTAAGCTTCACTGTATTCCTGACTGAATCAAAGAGAATTATACTATTCCCTAGTATTTTACTTATAGAGCAAGGTAGATAATGTGGTGAATGGTCCTTCTTGTTGTCAGGCCCAAGACAGAATACAGAATGCTCAGTCTCTCACTAAGAGATTCTTAAAATAATATCTAAAATATTACTGCTGGAATAACTTGCAGAATTACATAATTTTTGGTCATCTGACTTCTAGTTATGTGCAAAATCCTCCATTGCTGGAAGCTGGCAGCACTTAGCACCTATCTGTAAAAATACACACACAAGGGCTTTTGCTCAGATCTTTGGCAGGTGCTGGAAGTCATACAACAATTGCATTCTTCCACACTTCCAGGGTAAGAATTAGTTCACCCCAAAGACAATACAGAAAGCTTCCTAGTACAGACTTTGTGTCTCTGGTTGCCTTGAAACCTGTAAGATAGCATCTTTATGGCCTAGCCTAAAGAGATTGAATTTCAGATATTTTTCTAAAGTTTGCTGGACTGACGTTAACCCTCCAGTTTCCTCTATTAAAACATATATATTTAAACAGTTACAATAATGCATGTACATTTCTGTTCTCTTCCAGTAGGGCACACTGTGAATACATTTCAGACACAAGCACTTTACAAATACCTTTTTAACACAAACGTCTGTACATCTCAGTTTGATATACACAAGCATCTTGTATAAATTAGTTTGATATTCACAAATTACATATAATTATTTACAAAATTCCAGCTAGCTGTGCTGGCAGTGCCTCCTTGCATCACAATGGTCAAGAAAAGAATGCAAATGCAAAAAAAATCACTTCTGATAATGTAATAAACCAGTATATAACAATTGAAGTGAGCATATACTCAGCTCTTAATTAAATCACTAGGCACTCCCCTGAATCTGTGCATAATTCATCTGTCATAACTGTTACATCACTCATTCTGTCTTTTACAAAGCATTTCTGCTACCGTAAACAGGTGAATTTGCATTATGCTCTATATTTTTCATCTGAGTAGATTCCATTTGCTATATTCCTCTGACTATGACCTGCTTAACATCTGAGCTACTTATGACCTTATTCATTTCAGTTCATTTTGTTCACTAGCTTTTTGTGTGACATGGATTCAAATGCTTGTAAAGCCATAATACATTACACTTGTAGTAACTATCTAATCTTATACATTGCTAGTCAAAAAATGTGAGTCTAATAATACTGTTTCACTCAGAAAACTAAGAAATGACAGCAGACTTCAAAGAAATTTTCTTTGGGTAGACGGAAAATATTTGAGGGGTGATGGGTAAGAAAGCGGTAAATGGGAACATGTGTTTGGGAGTGTAAAGAGTCGGCAGATTTAAAAAATTCCCTACAGAGTATTCTATCAGAAATATTGGGTGAGTAAATGGCTGTAAGTGAGAAAAAGATTCTTTTGAGCTGGGACATGGATTTGAATTGCCTAGACATATTAAGCCGTTATTAAGTTTAATTATTTTGGCTGCCAAAAAAGCAATTACTAGAAAATAGAAATCAAAGTCTAAACCAACTGTATTTGAAGTACTGAATATTGTAAAACAGATAAAAAGAACTGGAAGAGAGATATTTAGTAAAGGAAAAGGCAGATTTCATAGAAATAAATAGATTTTTTTGGGAACAATACATGCAGAATAATGTTCAGGAGGAGTGAGATTTAAGGAAAGGCAGGAACTGAACACTTTATGTAATGTTGGACTCATAGGTTCATAGGTAGGTACTAGGCTATCAGCCCTGGGGCCTATATAAGCCTAGCCAAAAAGGTTTCCTGGCTTTCACCACCCAAGAAAATAATTTTTCCCTGTCAAGCAATGACACCGAAGTGATCCCCGGGGTGAATTTTCTATTTCCCATCCAGTCGTCAAGATTTTATTTAAAGAGGGCCAATGAGGAGCTTTGTTTAACATGAATGGGTAGTTTGTTCCAGAGTATGGGAAGTCTCTGGGACAGGAATCTATCCCTCCAGCATGTTCTGTTTACTGTGGTGACAAGTTTTAGGTCCCTGGAGCATGTGGTTCAGAGAGATTGGGATTTCTTTAAGTGTAGCATGTCCAACAGCTCTGGGTTTGACATAGCTTTGTATGTTAGGCAGAGATCGCTTCTGAGTAGGCGATATGTGATGGAGTAGAGCTGTAGTTTTTGAGATGGTCTGTGTATGGCATCTGTTTGAGGCCGGTAATCTTCTTAGTGAGGTACTTCTGTGGCCTTTCTAATTGTTGTAGGTGTCTTGTGAGCTACATGCCAAATGGGGCATTGTACTCTATAATGGGTCTGATTAGGGATGAGTAGAGAGGAACAATGACTTCCTTTTTTCTAGAGGAGAACCCTTTTGTGATGAGGTGTGCCACATAGAAGGATCTCCTGACTACTGTGGCAATGTGGTTATCAAAGGAGAGACTACTGTCCACCTGTGTCCCGAGGTCTCTTATTACACTTTCAGTGTTTAGTGAGTTACCACCTATGTGGTAGTTCATGGGTACTGAGTTTTTCCAAAAGGGGATGATAATACACTTCTTGGCATTGAGCTTGAGGCCATGACTTTGACACCAAGCATCTGTCTTTGTGAGGCCCTTTTGTAGAATGTCTACATCAATAGGTGATTCTATTATTGCTCCCAGTTTGCAGTCATCTGCAAACTTTGTTAGCCAAAGACCTTCTGTGTTGGCCTGCACTTCAGAGAAGTAGATGCCAAACAGGAGAGGACCCAGGACCGAACCCTGTGGTACTCCACAGTTACAAAGAAACAAAATATCACATCTGTAATGTATGATGTATGTAAATGGAAAAAAATGTTAATATGGTGTGATTTCTATTAATGTATGTGTGCCTATGTCTTAAGTGATAATTTAATAAAGGTGTTTAAAAAAGCAAAAAATAAAAAAAAGAAACCTGCAGTCTGAATGAAGGAAATTATGCCATAGGCACAGTACTTATTGCGGATTAGTGCTATTTTCTCTTGTGAGGTAAATTTCCGAAGAAGATTTAGAGGTGAAGATAAGCTCACCAGCACTGCAGGACATGCAGTCAGACATCTAGTCCACATAATGGCATCTATGATTCATTCAGCTTCCAGTACCTTTATCCTATTCAAGCCTGTGTGGGAGCCCGAGCCTGTATCAGCAAGCATTGAGCATAAGGCATGAATCTTGTCTTGCACAAGATGCCATTTCACTACAAGAAACTCATACATACAAGAAATTTGCAGGATTTCCAATGTACCTTTTGGCATGCCTTTGCAATGTAGGAGAAAACTTGAAAACCCAGAGACAACCTCATATAGATAAAGGAATGACATGGGACTTCACACAGAATGGATGCCAGCAAGGAACCAAAATGGAGGCCATGTACCATGTCACTGCAGTTCTAATTGCTGCATCACTGTTCACGCTTTATATTGGTATTGCATTTCTGTGTGCATGCCATGTGAAGAACACTTGCAGTAGATTATTCAGGGTAGAGAAGCTGAAAGAGGCCCAACTCAGTGCCATTCTTGGCCAGAACCAAATTTCTCTTTTATTACAAAATGTTAATGTAATACCTAGCCACCTACCCTCACCAATTAACACTATTTTTTCCAGCTATCATATTTTTTATTCCTTATGCACAGCACACTACTCAGTGCTACCAAGAGACTTTACATTTACTTATGTAATGTTGCAAGGCTGTGTGTATTCATCTATACACAAGCAACCTTTTTAGCATAATTAAAAAGGTGCACACATGGCTATATGTCTAGAAACTGAATGTGGTAGCCATTTCTGAAACTTAGCTTGTGTCACACCTTCAACTTTTCCATGTCCTTAATCATTTTTCTAGAAGTAGAGTTGGGAAACATATAGATGACAATTTTTTTTTTCATTCTAAAAGTCTTTTTCAGGCTATCAGATTAGTGTTTGTTCTTCCAGTGATAAGAACTGGCCAGAGCAGAATGTGCTGGAGGAACAACCAAACTATGTGTGACATATGTCCATCTCCCCTCAATAACCATTACTGATGGATTCCAAAAAAAGTGGCTTTAGCCCACTTACCAATTAACTGACAAGTACCCAGACCTACAAAGAATGCTAAACAATGTCTCTTCACTCAGATGACCTTGAAACTCACCGGATCAAACTGCAGGCCCCCTCATTAATGTCCTGGGTGCAGTTTGTCATCATCGAGACTGAAATGTATGAGGCCTCCCAGCTCAAACACTAATTACTGTCTGTTATTTGCATGTGGACAAAGAAGAAACCTAAGGTGCCTGTTTGTGTTATCCCCTTCAGAGTGTTTTCCAGATTTAGTTCCACCTTTCTTTTTGATACTTATGATAACACAAACCAAATTCTAGTTAAATGGTGTACTGAGTATTTCTTGCTCTTTAGTAGTATTATATATAAACTTAAAGGCAACAGTTTTTCCTAATGAAAACAAGGGTTCACAGAACCTTTGTGAACCCATCTGACTTTAAATAAATAAATAAACATTCATTTGTTAACTCATTAAAGCCTATAAATGACACTAAGGTTTTTAATCTAGGGACTTCAGATAGGGTTGCATACTGATCAATGGGATAACTTCTGCTCTCCCAGTGTGAAAACAGAAACTGAAAAAAATCAGTGTCATTGAAAATTTTTTTTTTTTGGTAAAATTCAGTTACTGAATGTAAATGCATGGCCTGGTATGCCAGCAAAGAAGAAATTTGAAAATAAAAAAACAGAAAGAAAACCAACCATAAATGGTGAAGAGAAAACACTGTCTGGGAAGGATTCTGTAGCTGTTCAGCAAAAGCAGTTGAAATTGGCTGAATACGAGGTTTCTCAAGAAGAATTGTTTAAAAGAAATAGTTAGAGGACAGAGCACACAGAGAAAAACTGAGACTTTCTGCTGTACCAGACAAACTGGGAGGAACAGATTGTATTAATTTTAAATACAAATAAGCAACTAGACTGATATTCCACAGAAGAATTTGTTAACAGAAAGGGCATATTAAGTGTATGCTCCAAACCTGGCATGAGAAAGCGGCGAAGACTTATATTAGTAAAGATGCAATCATACCAGCAGAAAGAGCTGATCCTGAGAAAATTGTGGCATAAGGGCAAATTATTAAAACTTGGAGACAGCAGAATATTTGTAGTAAATAATTATTCATTGTACACCAGGCAGAAGAGAAGCAAATTTATCCTAGAAATCAGTGATAGTCAAGAAACGTGTGTGAGATTCGAGTTGCTGCATACAGCTATCTTCAAATTGTTTTTCTTGGAGGAATAAAGTTATTTTTTGACACAGAACAGGCTGAGGAGGAAATTAAAAAAGTTTATCTAACAAAAAATGAGTCAGCAGGCAGAAAAAGACTCTGCTTCTAATTTTTTGATGGTAAGGTTCATGGAGAGACTCTGCTAGTGAAACCTTTTCCAATGTTCCAAAGGGAAGTGCTTGAGATATTATTTATTTATTGATTTGCCATTTGTTAACCGGGTTAGTAGAACTGAGCTAGTGGCCCGTTTTCAGTGGAAACCTGAGGAGAAAATCTCTAGACAGTTATTACAAAGTTACAAAAAAAGAACGACATCTGACAATGAAGTTTTATGCAAACATTACAATAATGTGCTTTACATGAGAACATTAGAAACTGACAAAAAGCCTGAGAATGAAGTTTACATAAACATTACAATAATTTGCATAACATGCAGTACAAAAGTTAGAATTTTTTTCTTAATGAACAAAAACAGATTGAGATGCAAATGAGATAGGACACTTGCAATAGGTGGGTGTTAAAAGTGTGAGGTAGTAAGGTGGTAAGGTGGAATTTAAGTAGGATCATTGCAGTGACAGGTGTTGGCATTTAGGAGAAAAGTTTTAAGTTCAGATTTAAAGAGATTTGTGTTACAAATGATTTGGATGTGAAGGGGAAGTTTGTTCCATGCATGGGAAATACTATATTTATAAAGAAGTTTACCAATGTTTTTGTTTGATTTATAGGTGTCTGGAAGGAGCTGGTCAGAGCAGCAGAGGGTTCTGGGAGGGGCATAATGTGATATTAGTTAGGATACAGCAGGACAGGAAGGGGATTTTAAGGGTAGAGACTCAAGTATGAGTCATTTGCAGCTGGGAGTGAAGCAGATACTAAAAAAAGGAACAGGAATCAGCAATACTTTGGACTTGAACCAGATTCTGGTGTTGGGAGATGGAGATGAACAGGAAGAAGATCAGCAATGCTGAGAGCATCTTATCACATTTGTGAAATATGGTTTTGCAAGAAAAAGTAGCTGAAAATCACTGGAGTTTTGTTCACTTTGTAAAACTTGTATGTAGACCGAAAAGCATATACCCCACTTCATATCAGTAATGTTGAGAAGGACACTTAATGGGGGAAATAACTGTAAGTAAAGCAATTTTTGTTCTTATTAGTATCTGTATAAAACATTTCATGATATAAATTGCATGTTATATACAGTAAAACAGTTTTGTGTAGTGTGTATTCAGGGGTATTTTAAATGTGGGAGAAGTCTTTTCAGTGACTGTTGTAAATGTTAAAAATAATAGAGTAAACAGTTGTAAGAAACATAGGTTTTACAGTATAACAGAAAAAAAGGTTTGACAAAAGCAAATTTAATATTCATATGCTGTGATCTTGGGCTGCTGGGGTGGGGGTATGGTGTAAAAGTGCACTGATTATAATATATGTAGAACTAGAATATTTTCTCTTTTTATTTTATAAGGGTAAATGTCTAGATTACATTTGTCTTAAGCTGTACACAGGTATTTTTGTAAGTATGCAGGCTTTAAAAATAAGACAGAATGATAAAAGCCATGAAAACGCTAAGCTTCTTACAAGTGCAAAGATATTAGCTTTGTGTTTTCCACTGGCAGATGCTCAGTGAAGTCGAGATAAATGCAGCTGAGGGCAGCTGTGCATTTTTTTTTGAGTGAACTCTACAAAGACTATTGCCGAGTACATTTCCATGGAGACAAGTTGTCTGCAGGTTTAAGCAGTTAATCTTGAGAATTATGAGCATTTTTGCTGATGGAAATGCAAGATTTAAAGGTTCAATAGCAAGCCTTTCAGTGAAAAAAATAAGTTTGATGTTATGGGTAGTGAATAAGAGTAAGAGCCTGCATAGCAGCCTTAATACTTTAATGCATTTAATAGAAAAGTGTACACATTAGTATTATTTGTAGATAACAAAAGAAACGGTTGCAGCAGCACTAGAGTAAACACCAACAATTTATTAAAACACTTAAAGCGCTTTTCATTTGCTGAGTATGCAAACTTCATCAGAAGTAAAACAATTGAGAATATGTCAACCTTTTAAACACTCAATCAAAAAAATGCGGGACAATCTAGTCAATTATTACCACTTGACATAGTACATTTAAAGAGGTATACAAAGCTAAAACTATAAAAAATGTTATAAAATAACGTTCCAAACATTTACAAAAAATAAAAATACAACAATATATTGCAAACGAATAACCAATTGACACAAATGTAGTAACTAATACCTAAATAATACAAATAAAAATTAACTTGTATACTGAAAGTTATTTATTTAACCATTGAGTCAAACATAAAAATATTAACTATTGTAAGCCATTATCTTTGCGGACTCCATTTTAAAATGCTACTAATAGAACAAGTCTCGCTGAGACCTGGTAAACTGTATGCATTAAGTTTGATTTGCCAAATAAGCTCAAGCTCTCAAGTCTGATGAAGTGGCTGGTGCCACGAAAGCGCTCACCTCTTTTACTAATAAAGCTGGTATTCTACATAGCTGTGGCTGCTACCTCCTGCTTTGTTTTTTACTGTTCATTTCATTGTTGTTGGAGGTAATTCTTGCCAGCACCATTTGGTTTTTACTGCGGACAAGTTAATTTTTATTTGTATTATTATTTTATAGTTTTAGCTTTGTATACCTCTTTAAATGTACTATGTCAAGTGGTAATAATTAAAGAGAATACAAGGAGGGAACCAAGCGCCAAGTGAAAAACCACAAAATACTGCGATATAAGATAGCGTAATAACTTGAAACAGAAGTGTAATGAACTCCAACACAATCTAACGTATGACTAGTTTATTTAAAACTCAGACACATTTTCGTCTCTCCAAAGAGAAACTTCTTCAGAAATGAAACCAACACCTGAGGCAAAAACTTTTAAAAGTTCCGCTTAAAAACAGTATCATGTACAAACCAATCAGCTGATCTTGGTAGTTAGGCAAAGCCCAAGATTTAAAGGGAAATCAGAAAATAATGTTTAAAATTAGATCCATTAGTAAATACAACATGAAAAAAACATCAAGGGTCTAAAGATTCAAAAGCAGCACATAGTTGCAAACAATGTGTGTAAAAATAGCTAATACTAATAAAACAAATGATTAATATGTAGGTTTTCACAATAAAGAGAGCTGAGTATACACCTATAGACATCCATCATCTTTAACATTGGATTAAAAAATTAAAAATGAAAAAAATGACCTGAACCAAACTAAAAGTGACAATTCATTGTCTGAAGCAGTTTTTTAATTTTAGCAGACATGTAATGTTGCAGTTGTCGTTAAGTCCAGGATGGCAAAACACATTCAGTAGTAACTGCCATTCAAGTTCACAGCATTCCAACATTATAGATGTAGGCCCCCCCCTCTGATGTCATAAGTTACTTGGTCAATGGCTAAAAATTGAAAAGCATGACCTGGTTTTGTATTGACATGCTTAGCTAATGCATTGTCATTTTTGTTTCTAGAAACTGCGTACATGTGTTCATAAATTCTGTCGCGGAATCTACAGCCAGTTTTTCCTACATAGAAAGAGTTACAGTTTACACACATTGCCAAATAGACTATACTTTTAGAGTTACAATCGAGTTTGTGGGTGATATAATATTTTCTACCAGCTATTTAAAAAAAAAACTGCTATTTTTAATATACCTACACATACTACAAGCTCCACAGGGAAAAGATCCACATATTCTATTATTCACACTAGGTTTTTTACATTCAAGAAGACTCTTTAAGTTGGCACCTCTTCTGTAAATAATAACCGGATGAGGACCAACTCTTTCCATCAATAAATTATCTTTAAACAAGAGGTACCAATTCTTATTGAGAATAAGTTTAATTTGGTCACTGACATTATTAAATGTAGTGATAAAACCAGACTTAAAAATGGTGGTTAATGGAAGTGTCGTTCACCCCTAGAGTGACATTTTTGAAGTGACCAACACTAGTCAAATTATTTGTTGAGTAAACTTCATTGTTTATATCAATAGTAGTTGTGGACTCCACACTGATGACAGTCTTGGAGTTTAGAATGGGACTAAACCAACCTAACTTACATTTGTTAGCTACTTCAGTGATTAACTCATGTACTAAATGAATAGGGTATCCCCTATTCAGAAACATATTCTCTAATAAGTTACATTCCACTGTGAAATCTAAGCCTGTAGAACACATTCTAGCTGCTCTAACTAACTGTTGGTGTTTGCTCTACTGCTGCTGTGACTGTTTCTTTGGTTTCACTAGTTTGTTTTGCCATTGAGTTTCTATTATTTGTAGATAGCCAGTACACTTTTTCTTATGGCTAAAATGTTATATTTTCTGACAGCATACAAACTGTTTTTCATATCTGGGAGGGGTTAGGAGATTATAAAAGAACAGACAACAATCAGTGTAAGTGGGAGCATGGGCTGTGGCATGCGTTTAGCAAGGGTAACATCCATTTTCAGTTAGATGATGCCTGTAGGTGCTGCCATCAATTTGGGAAATTGGAGGGTTAAACGTCATGTTTTGAAGATGTACATAGCTTTGTGTGTTTGTTTCAAGTTAATAGGGGACAGGGGTGTTTTGTATTTAGTTTTTTTTTTTTGTTTGAGGATTTTCATTAAAACAAAAAGTCTTGACAAATGTGACATAAGTTCAAATAGAGATGAGAAGAAACAACTGTACAAAAGATCAGCCTGATAGCCATTAGTATATGCATGTGAAACAAAAGCTGTCATGTATAACAGATGGGAACAATAGCTTTTTTATCAAGATGGCTATACTGTCCATATTATCCTAGAAAGTGAATGGCCTTACAGGTATAGATAAAAAAGAAAAGGGTATTGAATTATAATAAGAAATGCAGAGTGCAAATTACAGTGCATTGCTGGAGACCCATTTGGAAAGAAATGAGCATGTGAATTTGACAAAGAGAGGATTTCAGAATGGATGTTCAGCAGAATATCAGAGACAGAGCAAAAGGGGTGTAACTATACTAATTGCTAGAAGGGCTCCAATAGTGACAGATGAAGAAAAAAGATGAAAATGGTAGATTTGTAGCAGTAATCAGCTGTTGTCAAGGGAGGAAGATTACAATGGCATGCTTTTATATTCCATCAAAAACTGCTATTATAGAGCTTAAGGACATTTTGGGAAAATAATCATCTTTCAGCAGGGAATATTATTTATAGGTGGGGGCTGGAACTTGATTTGCAATACTGAGGCTGTATCAGGGTACCTAGAAGGGCAAACATAACAAAAGAGGGTAGATTTCTGAAGAAATTTATGAAATATTTTGATATGGAAGACATGAATTCAGTAGTAGAAACTCAGACAGAATTTTCTTACTATTCCCCAATGTACAATAACTGGGCTAGACTAGACAAAAATTATATTTCACAGGAACATGTGTATTTAATTGAAAGCTTCAACACATATCCAATAACTATTTCTGATCATGCACCAATAAAAACTATGATAAAATTAATGCAGGGTAATGAAGGAAAATAAGACACTGGTGCTTTCCTACCTACCTGTTAAAAAGAGAGGCATTTAAGGAATGGGTAGTGGAAATTATTCAAGAGTTATTAGGGAAGATAGAAATATCTCCAGAAATTATAGCTAGTGACTGGGATAAAATGAGAATGGAGTTTAAAAATAGGGTTAAAATAAATGAGAAAGAGATATGGCTAAGAAGTAACTGAAATTATTTAAAGGGGCTGGCAAAGGTTAAAGTATTACAGAATAAGAGGAAATTCACAGAACCAGAGGAGGAGCAAATGTTCATAGGTTCATAGGTTCATAAGTGTTTACTGGGCTAATGACCACAAGAGCCTTTTTAAGCATAGCCATGCATCCCTAATTTCTGACAGGTTCTGGTAACCTTGAGTGCTAAAGAGAAAATAAAGTAGCATCTGGATAATATGCATGAGTTTAGAAATATTGCGGTTTAGCAACATTTTTTTATAACAAATCCAGAGCACAAACACTTTTAGTACAATGACTTAGGCAACAGAATGTTGAAAGCGTTATTGCCAAATCTAGGGAACCTATACAAAGAAAAATAACTAGAGATATTGTAGAGGTTTTAGAGATATTCCGGAAATGTTATGAAATTTGTATAAAGCAGAGAAATGTGAAAATCAACAAACAGTACAAATGGAAATATTTATGGAACATTTAATTATGCTGAGTTTAGAGGTAGACAAGGCTTAACAGCTAACAGTTAATATAGGGGGTAGTGAGATAAAGACAGTGATGTATAATCAATCTTTAGGAAAGTCTCCAGGAACAGATAGTATTCCTGTGGAAGTTTTGGAAATTAGGTGGGAAGAAAGTGATAAAGATCTGGAAGATTTTGTTAAACAATATTTTAAAAGGAAGGGAAGCAACAACATCTTGGAAGAAAGCTGTGGTGGCTGTAATACCTAAAGATGGTAAAGACCCTTCAGACCCAGCTTCATATAGACCTATTTCAATTTTAAACCATGATTATGAAGTGTTTATGTCTATACTAGCTAAAAGAATGGCAAACATGTTGCCAAAATTGATAGATATGGATTAGGGTGGTTTTGTGGATGAGAAACAAACATTTGGTAGAACAATGATGATCCAGAGGAAAGCAGAATGTAAGAAAATAAGGTTAATTAGAAGGGTAGATGAAGGATTGGAGTCAAGAATTAAAGTGGAGGGTTCCTGTCAGATAAGCTGTGTCTGAATAGAGAAACCAGGCAAGGGCGTCCTCTTTCACTTTTATTTGCATTGTACTTAGAACAATTAGCAATGAAAACAAGGGACTCAGAAATATAAGGATATACTTGGTACAGTAATCAAGAAAAGTTGGTTGCATTTGCAGATATTATTTTGTACCTGATAAAGGCAGAAAAGGACATCTCAATGTTGTAGAACATTTTGAGACTGTCATAAGTATTTTTGGGATATAAAATTAATAAAGATAAAGCAAAGGCTACAGCAGTAAATTATGTATACCACACAAATTGGTTCAGCATTACGCATATTTATGGAGACATGATAAGATGAAGTATTTAGAAGTATCGATTAAAAAGGCTTCTGTTATGGCAGCTAAGGATATGTGGGAAGAGACTAAAAATATTATACAAAAATTGAAAAACTGGAAACTCCTATTTATGGATATGACTAGTAAGATACAAGAAGTGAAACTTGTTTTAGTCCATTTACTTTTGTTTACAGGCCAGGCATACTTTTATCAAACTGAAGAGAAGTTATGGAAAATAATTAATAAAGAATTTAAGGAATTTATCTGGGAGGGAGAGAGAGAGAGGGATTTTGGATGGAGATTCTTAAGATGAATAATAACAGTCATACAGAGTATTATATTCCTAAAGTAGCAGAAAGTATTCTAAGAACTACCAGATGGAGCTTTTGTATTTTACAATGTAATTTTATTACATAGTACACTTAATTAAATTTTTATTAATTTCTTACAATATTTTATATATTTTTTTCATACAACTAGTTATGGTCTATAAATGTTTTTTCATATTTTTTGTTTTGTTGCATTTTAAAACTTTGGTATGATGTTTTTATACAAGTCCATTGTATTTGTGGATATGGACTTGGGTTGATTGTTTTATTTATTGTGGATTTTGATTGGTGTTTGGCTTAATTGCATAGGATATTTAAATGCAGCATTTTATTTGCATTCTACATGTGATGAAGTCTGTTATGCAACAAAAACTCATGATTAGGAGAGCATTTATGTGTTTTTATAGTACTGCTGTGATCTGTGTCTTGGACTAATAAACCTTGCCTTGATTTAATTAGGTGGTGGTCGTTCTTTTAAGATGTTTTCTTTTAGTTGCAGTTTGTTTTTTTGGACCTGGATTTCTCGTTTTATTTATTTTGAGGATTCTAAGAAATAAGCCAATATAAGAATGCAGAAAGGAGATTTTGCCAATAAGGTTGACTGCAAAGTAAGGGTACAGAAAATAGGCAAGAGGGGACTGGAATTTGCTGGAGATACCTAGAAAGGAAATGATATACTGGGAGCAAATAACTCAAGCCGGAAAGGTAATAGAGTTGGATGATGCTAAAAGACCTTTGGATTGCAGGCTAGAGACTGCTTTCCCTAGCAGGGCTTAACCCTTAATCTCAGGGTACAGGCAAAAAAAAAGGGATAGGGGGATTTTAAGTGAAAGACCTGCTCTGGTAGACTTTTTAGTTGAATATAGAATGGTAGCAGCTGATAACTATAAGAATCAATCAGAGGAGGTTAGAAAAGTCTGGGAAGAGGGACTGGAAAAGCAAATTACAACAAAGGAAAACATGTGTATGGCTCCAAATTCAGCAACCATATATTATATGGCACAATCCACATTGTCACAGAACAGATGCATGCCATTAATGTTGTCAAACACCTATGCATGTCGTGTGTGCAGAAGCAGAACAGGTAGCACACATGCACCTGGTGTAACAACTTGATTGGTATTCAGCACCATCAGACAGTCATGTATATTCCACAAAAAAAATACCTAGGTATGGCCAATAAGCTGTGTGACAGTGCACTGTGACAAAGGTGGTACACTTTGTTACACAATTCTGGAAGCTGTGTAGGGAGGTACATGAGGAAGTATGCATTATACTCAGTTATTGGTGTAATGAAGTCTGGGAACCATGCAGTTATAATGGCCTCTGATGTGCATGTCCTTCACATACCCAGTACTTATGTTACATTCAAGGGTGTAGTTAGCACTGTGACCACATGCTGGTGGATGTACCACTTACCCTCTACTGCAGGACACAGGCCCATACCTATTGGTCTGATTATAGGATGTGATGTCCACATTATACTTGGGTGTTGTGTCTGTTTCCTGATTCAACATATCCCTCCGTGTTTCTTGTCAATGCAGGTGTTGTCATAGCTGTGGCAGCTTTTTTGGTATCTGTTGATGCTTTCTGTATTATACTAATATTGCAGTTGGTGTGAATGATTGCCCACAATCTGTAGTCCTTCAGGCAGCTGTTTGGACACAGCATGTGTATGTCATCTGTGATGTCCCTCACTTAACTTATGGGTAGGAAAGGGCCTAGCATACACCACTGATGTACTGACCTAATCACTGGACCTGAGATATATGTCACGTCACACATTTTAACAGTGTGAGATGCCATGTATGTCATACACTGGTATACCCATTTGGTGATATACCTGTTTATGGCTACATATGACAGCGTTGATTGAATATCTCATTGTGGATTTGAGTCAAATGGCTTGACTTGGCCAAGTTCCACAAGATGATACTGTTGTCATTGTGCATGCTCTCAATGACCTCTTTGAGGACCTGATGAAGTTTTTGAAACCATTTAAGTCCTGTTGTGTCGTAACTCTGCTGGTATAAGACCGGAAGTGTATTTATTTGCTGTTTTGAGCTATTACAACTGTATTTAGTATACTTTTACGTTGAGGTTTTGATCCTACTGTTTTCATTTTTTCTATCACCCCCCCCAATGCACCTTAGAGTAGCGTTTAACTCCCCTCTGCTCCAAAAACAGAAAACCAAAGAAACCGTGTTGGGTAAAACCTTGGTGCAGAAATAAATCCAAATGAAAGGTAAAAAGTAAAAAATGCACCAAGATAACACACAGCAAACGTTTAATCACAGCAAAGTACAAAGTGGTAAGCGCTTTCACAACCGAAGTTGCTTCATCAGACACCACAGTAAAAAATGCACAGGTTTAAATAGAGATTCTAAAATGCCAATTAATCAATAAAAATCACACAATGATTAAGTAGCAGTGAAAAACAATTAAGCCTCATGCTCAAACTAAAAAAGCATTGCTTAAAAACATTGTACAAGAAGGAATCAAATACTATACATGAGAAAGCACTTAAAAACTTATAAAATCATTATAAAACATGGAAAAATACTAGGCAGGAAAAGTTAAATATAATACTTGGAACTAATAGTTAAATACATTAGACTAATTTTCAAAGAACTTAGCTAATCTTAATGCTTGAGATGTCTAGCCTTTAAAAAAGGGACCAAGGAAGTAGTAGCATTCAAACCAGGATACTTTTCAGCATTAAGTTTCAAAATCCACTTCTGTTCATGTCCCTCTGTGATATTCTCAATGTCACCACCTCTGGGGTTTCTATGAATATGTTGTAGAACAAAGAACTCAAAGGAATGAGAACGGCCATTGGACATAACATGATTGGCTAGAGCATTTGATGGTTTATTATTACTAATATCTCTTAGGTGGTCTAGAATACGATCTTTAAGCATTCTATTTGTTTTTCCTACATAAAAGCAGGACATTGTACACAAAACAATAATAGACCACATCTGTAGATCTGCAATCAGTGTATTGATTAGTGTACAAAGAAAATTTCCTAGTAGGATGTACATATTTATTTTTGCTATATATAAATTGACAAGCACTGCAATTCCTGCATGGAAAAGTACCATGCCGATTGGATCTAATAATAGTTCTAGATAATTCACCATGACATAGATGTTGTTTAAGGGATTTATTATTTCTAAAACTAAAAATAGGTTTTTAAGCAATGCTTTTTTTAGTTTGAGCATGAGGCTTAATTGTTTTTCACTGCTACTTAATCATTATGTGATTTTTATTGATTAATTGGCATTTTAGAATCCCTATTTAAACCTGTGCATTTTTTACTGTGGTGTCTGATGAAGCAACTTCGGTTGTGAAAGCGCTTACCACTTTGTACTTTGCTGTGATTAAACGTTTGCTGTGTGTTATCTTGGTGCATTTTTTACTTTTTCCTCTCTGCTCCAGTCGAATGTGCATACTCTTTTGTATGGTCCACCCTTTGCCTAGCGGTTGCCGTTGTCTGCTAAATCAGCTTGGTTTCCCTCTGTTCTGGAACAATAGCAATCTCTCTTGTGTTGCTCACCCCTTTACTTAGTGTTTTATGGTTCTCCGCTTGATCTAACTTCTGGATTTGGTCTACCCGTGCTCTGAAAAGGAGCAGCTTGCAATTCCGAGGTCCCCCTGCTCGTTTCTACTCTTAATGCCTGCTAAGGTATAAATGAAACTGGTCTCTTCACCGGTTCCTTAGTGAGCTTTATTTTGAGGCTTGCGTTAAGCAGCGGTAGTCACTGCTCTAAGCGCTAGTGCTTTAACTCACCCCAAACTATCGTCAACAACATCCCCTGTTCGTTTCTACTCTTAGTGCTTGCTAAGGTATAAATGAAACTGGTCTCTTCACCGGTTCCTTAGTAAGCTTTATTTTGAGGCTTGCGTTAAGCAGCAGTAGTCACTGCTCTTAGCGCTAGTGCTTTAATTCGCCCCAAACTATCGTCAACAACATCTGTTGACCCACATTTTCTCCACTCCGCCGAGAACCGAAATGTGCTCCCCATACCAAGAAATAATTTAAAATTTTCTCTTTCTCAGACATAGCTGAGAAATCTGAACAATAATATATCGTTCACTTTAAGATAATTTAATTACTGTTTCTTCCTCTCTCGGCTTACTCTGCCCCTAGCGCTAATATCTCAGTGCCCTCTATTCAGTAAGAGCCTTTAGCCACCTTGGCTTTTTCTACCTAAATTTGCCAAATATCAAGGTCAACATTCCCCTTCCTAGCATTAGAATTTAATGACCTATGTTTATTTTTCTTTTTTTTTTAGGAATAAACTCCCTAACTGTGTCCCTTTTATAAATTATCACGGTTCTTTCCTCCCACTCCTCAAACCATTTTGTCCTACAATCTTCTTCAGACTTTGTTTTGCTGATAGGTATTGTTTCTGTTTATGCCTATGGCCTGCCTTTGCCTGACTACCCTGTATGCACCTAAATATTCCAATTGTTGAGATTGCAATTATCTAACTGTTTGTATGTGTTAGGTGAATACAATAATTGTGTTATTTCTTATTTGCTGCACCTACTGCCTTTGTTAATTCTCCTAGCCGCCGGAAATATTGGTCTATTAATGCTATTGGAGTCTTATTACTGCTTTCTGACCACTTTAGGCAAGTGTTAATTTCTCAGTACCTATATACCTGTAACATAACTATTGCTAAAAAGTTGATTTGTTGTAGGATGTCTTAATGTTACCTGTGAATCCCCTACTGCATAACTGCTCTAACCGTCACTTTTATCTCATTTTTTCCTCAATCCCCAGTTCTTCTCTTCTGTCCCTTCCTATTTTCTTTTCCTTCTCCCACTCCACTCTTTTTTTCCCCATGTCACCCTATTTCTAACTTATTTTTCTCACTTTCCTTTTCAGTTGCTCCCAAGAGTGCCCTCCCCCACTTCTTCACTGAATAGACAGGATGTCTCTCCCAAGAGAAGAGGACAGTGAACATTCCACTTGAGCTTTACTAGTTTTTGGGACCCTTTCTCCCTTGCTAAGGAGACTCGGTGTATGTATTTCCTTGCATTTTGTTTATTTTCTAAGCACTACCTTACCTTGAGCAGCATTCTACCTCAGTGCATGTGAAGGCAGCCTACCACTGGTCTCTGCACTGGCCCCCCCTCCTCCTTGGTCTTTCAGTCTTCTCCCCAAATTGCCTCTTTCTAATCTCTCTAAACCTAATCTTCTCCGGGGAACATCTTTCCTCAAAGTGCACCTCCCTACTTTTTCCACTAGATGGCAGCATACTCCATATGTACAGAATAGTAATACTCCTTCTCCCTGCTTCACAACTTTCCCTGCCTAACAGTGTCTCTGCCCTCCTTTAAGGATCCTGCACTCTCTCATATACTTACTACTAGTGTGTTCCTCTTGAACCAAACAAAGCCCCTAGTCATACTCTAATACACTCCTCTATAAAAGAAGTTTACAACCACTTACCTGCACCCCTGCTACAGCTCTCTACTTTCAGCCTTGGGGTTACTGATTATTTACTCAGGCCTTCCTGTCTCCTTGGCTCTTCCCGCTCCGTTCGCCCTGCGGGCTCACTCCGCTCCCCTACCCTACCCCCAATTCCCACCCACCCCCAGTACTCCTACATTTATTCTTCACCTTCCAGCCACTCCCACTATTCCAGCCTATCCTGTTAAATTACCCCTCCCTCTTCTCCAACCAATCCTGATACACCTGCCCCTCCCCTCCCTCCCCCATACACCTTCCTCTCTAAACCACTCCCCACCCACTCCTTTCATCTCTTCAACTTTCTCTTTCTATCACCTCCTACCAAATTTAATTATCATGCCCACCCTTCCAACCAAACTCCTCCTGCTCTCATCCTCTACCATACTTCTATTATACCTTTACCAAATAACCAACTATACCAATTTCCATATACCCTCTCCTCCTCCTTCTCCCCAAAACCTCCTATTGTCCCACTACCATAATATCTCTGCTTCCTTATTTCCCTCCCACCCCTCCCTTCTATCAAAAGTAAAACATTTCCTTACCATAAATAATAACTCCAAACTTAAACCAAAGCCTTTCCGCCCTCCTCCAACTAATTAGAAATCAGAAAACAACACCCCCACCTCCCCTACCTTTATCTAGCTGGTGACATTCACCCCAACCCAGGCCCTAATTTCTCTCCCTTTATTCTCCCACACTCTAACAACAAACACCCTAACAAAAACCTCAAATAGATTACTATTAACGCCCAAAGCCTAAAAAATAAATTAACTCTCTTCCATGCCTGGCTCAGTCATAACTCTCCTGACATTGCTGCTATTACTGAAACATGGCTAAAACCTGATATTTCTGACTCAGAGTTCCTTCCTCCAGGATTTCATTGTCTCCGGTCAGACCAGTCAAATAAAAGAGGTGGTGGCATTGCTCTACTTTACTCCAATCTCTTGTCCATTACTCCCTACCCTAACCCCATCCCCTCTTTTAACAACTCTGAAACTGTGATTGGTTTATTAAAAATAAACAACCATAAAAGCATCTGCATCATTTGCCTCTATATTCCCCCTGGTAACAATATCAGTACTCTTGAAGACATCCTCTCCTGGACCTCCTCCAGTATTAACTTGGAAACCTTCATTATGGGTGATGTAAATATTGACTGGGGAAAAATCAATAGCGCCAATCCCACTATAGCCATCAACCTATTCAAGTTCACTCAACTTACTAATTCCTTCACTCGACCCAACAAATCTAATCCCCCTGGCACAATACTTGACTGGATCCTAGTATCTCACCCAAATAAAATTATAAAATCAGGCGTCACCTCTGACCCACTAGGAGACCATTTCCCTGCCTTTGCCATTCATGCTACTCCCTCCTCCCCACACTCTCACCACTACATTCATACTCGTAACCTATCTAACTGTAACCCTACTTCCTTCTTTAACTCTCTTAAACTATCCAACTGGAACCTCCTAAAAACACTACCAATAGATGAAGCCATAGACTACTTCAATTCTACATTTTTAACTGTCCTTAACTCCCAAGCCCCTATTAGAACAAAAAGAATCAAAACTATTAACTCCCCCTGGCTCTCTAAAGACACTAAAAAGATAATGCTTCAAAGAGATAAAACCTGGAAAGCCCACCTTAAACATAAGGATCCACAAACCTTCCTCAAATATAAGCAGTTGAGAAACTTAGCCAAAAAGCAAGTCATTAGGGATAAAAAGTCCTACTATATCCAACTACAAGAAAACAATGCAAGAAATCCTAAACAATTCTGGAATTCTATTAATTCCCTCCTTAGACCAGGTACAAAAAGCAAACCCTCCCCTGATACCAGCAAATCAGACCTCGAAGTAGCCTCCCTTTTCAATTCATTCTTTACCTCTTCTATCGCTGATCTAACCAAAACTTTCTCCAACAATAACCCTCCCTGCTCAATCTTCAGTCCCTGCATCCCTTGCCCCCTCCTTTGAACTCAAACCTGTATCCACCAATCTTATAAAGAAACTTCTCCAAAAACTAAAGCCTTGTTCAAGTGCCACTGATAACATTCCATCTTCCTTCCTAAAAATTCCTTCTGACACTATTGCCATACCCATCAGCATCCTAATAAATAGGTCTTTACTTTAATGCTATGTAACCAAACTATGGCGTTCTGCCTTCATTCTGCCTCTCCACAAGGGTGGCAAAACTTGCTCTGTCTCCAACTTCCATCCCATAGCCATCCTCTCCCCTATATCCAAAATTCTTGAAAAATGTATCCACCTGCAGCTCTTGCCATTCCTTACCAAACACCAACTTCTCTCCCCTACCCAACACGGCTTCCGCCCTGGACATAGTACTACCACTGCCCTTTTCTCCTTCTTACACTCTGTCAACTCAGCACATGACTCCGGTAACTTAGTCTCCTCTGTTCTTCTAGATTTATCCAAAGCCTTTGATACCATCTCTCATTCACTCCTTCTAAACCACCTCTCTAATCTCAACATCTGCCAAAAAACTCTCTGTTGGTTCTCCAGCTACCTTTCAAACAGGTCCCAAGCTGTGAAATGGGGCCAAGCTACCTCTTCTTTCCTTCCTACCCCTACTGGTGTACCACAAGTTTCCATTCTAGGCCCATTACTATGTAACATCTTTATTAATGACGTCCATAAAGCTCTTCCCAACACCAAAGTTGTGCAATATGCCGATGATTCCACTTTAATCTGTTGTGCCCCAAATCTAGCAGAACTAAAGACCCTAACACAGATTGCCTTTTCTACCACAGAAAACTGGATGCTCCAAAATCATCTTGACCTAAATGCAAACAAAACTAAGATCCTCTTTTTCACCCCATCTAAATCATCCACTCTAGATAAGAACTCATTTAAAATTACCAGTCACAACACCTCCACCATTGAGATTGTCTCCTCCACCAAGATTCTTGGCATTATAATTGATGACCAACTAAAATTTAATGACCATATCCAACTAAATATAAAAAAACTCACATAAAACTTGGACTACTGTATAGAAACAACCACTTCCTCTCTCCTCACACCAGACTTACACTTGCTTCTACTTTCCTTCTTCCCTCCCTCCTGTACGGCGCTCCCCTCCTCACTAATTTATCTTCTACACTTACCTCCAAATTGGAACAATGCTACAACAAATTCTCTAGATTTGCCACAAATGCCAAATCCTCCTCTCATCATTACACCTCCCTCCACTCCTTAAACTGGTTGGAACTCCCCAATCACCTTGACTTTCTCCAAATCTCAACAGCCCACAAATTATTCTTCCACCCCTCAAACTGCCCTGCTCTTTCTAATATTCTACAGCCTTATACCCCCCTTAGATCACTTAGATCCTCTCACCAAAACCTAATCACAGTTCAAAAACCTAAACGCCCCGCAGGTCAACTGCTCTTATCCTTTACCCTAGCCAAAAAATGGAATTCTCTGCCCTCCTCACTTAGGACCTATACCAACCCAAATATCTTCAAAAAACAGCTTCATTCCTACCTCTACCAAAACAGGAAATGCAAATGCACTCCTCAGCCTTTACCTCTGAAGCTATCCTCCCACTTCTCTCCTGGCTAACCTCACTTACCTACCTAACCTCTTTAATATACTCAGCTTATATTCCTAATTAGTACATCCTGATTTCTTGCCTACACCAGGATTTTCCCCTTGAATAATTGGGATTTTTTTCTTTTACTTCTCAGTCTCTGACTACTGTTATTTGTAATACAACAGTCTCTGAAACTTTTTTTGTTACTTTTTATTCAAATTTTTATGTAATTTAGTTTATAAATTGTATGTAATTGTATGTAACTAAACACATGGAGCTTTTCTCCCCGGGCCTCCACTGAAAACGGGCCCCCAGGCCCAGTGGACCTTCCCGGTAATCAAACTGAAATAAATAAATAAATAATTAATAACTCACACAGAGCTGTTGCACACACCTGGAATATTACTAGTGTACATGTAGAAGGGGTCCATGATGACATGTAGGTCTACCTCACAGTTGAGGAGAGTCAGGATGCCTCTATACATGCATGCATCAGGTGCTGTCCCCCCAACTCAGATGGATGCATGTTGATGTAAACTCTTGTATGGGCACATAGGCCATGTGGAGGGTGTGTTGAACTGTGTATTCAACCATATCAGGAAAGTGTATGTGCTGTCACACCATAGGTGATCTGTGATTTTGTCACAGCCCACTGATTCTGTGTGATATGCCTGGACGAAGGTAAGACGGTGCATACTGCCTATTGTGATCTGGCCTAGGGTATTGACACAATCAAACATGCAGGTATCATTGAGAAAACCCACAAGCTGGGGATTACACCTTATGTCTGTTGATGGGTAACCAGCTGGCTCACTTGACAGAACACATCATGTGAAAGTTGTTAAATCAACCTGTACCAGCAGTGCTGTCACCATTGGCAAATCCCAGGGATCTGTGCTTGGCCCTTTACTGTTTGAACTGTATTTTCTGACAGATCAGGCTAAAGTTTATGGCCTTTGGCTTGCCAAGTTTGTTGATTCTTGCATATTGTGTGCAATCATTGAGTCCACTAATGGTGATAACATAGTACTGGGCTAATGAGCACAAGAGCCTTTTTAAGCATAGCCATGCATCCCTAATTTCTGACAAGTTTTGGTAACCTTGAGTGCTAAAGAGAAAATAAGGTAGCATCTGGATAATATGCATGAGTTTACAAATATTGCAGTTTAGCAACATTTTTATTACAACTCCAGAGCACAAACACTTTTAGCACAATGACTTAGGCAACAGAATGTTGAAAGGGTTATTGCCAGACCTAGGGAACCTATAAAAAGAAAAATAACTAGAAATCTTGTAGAGGTTTTAGAGATATTCCAGAAATGTTATGAAAATTTGTATAGAGCAAAGAAATGTGGAACTCAAGAAACAGTACAAATGGAAATATTTATGGAACATTTAATTATGCTGAGGTTAGAGGTAGACAAGGCTTAACAGCTAACAGTTAATATAGGGGGTAATGAGATAAAGACAGTGATGCATAATCAATCTTTAGGAAAGTATCCAGGAACAGATAGTATTCCTGTGGAAGTTTTGGAAATTAGGTGGGAAGAAAGTGATAAAGATTTGGAAGATTTTGTTAAACAGTATTTTAAAAGGAAGGGAAGCAACAACATCTTAGAAGAAAGCTGTGGTGGCTGTAATACCTAAATATGGTAAAGACCCTTCAGACCCAGCTTCATATAGACCTATTTCAATTTTAAACCATGATTATGAAGTGTTTATGTCTATACTAGCTAAAATAATGGCAAATGTGTTGCCAAAATTGATAGATATGGATCAGGGTGGTTATGTGAAGGAGAAACAAACATTTGGTAGAACAATGATGATCCAGAGGAAAGCAGAATGTAAGAAAATAAGGTTAATTAGAAGGGTAAATGAAGGATTGGAGTCAAGAATTAAAGTGGAGGGCTCCTGTCAGATAAGCTGTGTCTGAATAGAGAAACCAGGCAAGGGCGTCCTCTTTCACTTTTATTTGCTTTGTACTTAGAACAATTAGCAATGAAAACAAGGGACTCAGAAATATAAGGATATACTTGATACAGTAATCAAGAAAAGTTGGTTGCATTTGCAGATATTATTTTGTACCTGATAAAGGCAGAAAAGGACACACCACTGATGTACTGACCTAATCACTGGACCTGAGATATATGTCACGTCACACATTTCAACAGTGTGAGATGCCATGTATGTTATACACTGGTATACCCATTTGGTGATATAGCTGTTTATAGCTACATATGACAGTGTTGATTGAATATCTCATTGTGGATTTGTGTCAAATGGCTTGACCTGTTCAAGTTCCACAAGATGATACTGTTGTCATTGTGCATGCTCTCAATGACCTCTTTGAGGACGTGATGAAGCATTAATAACTCACACAGAGCTGTTGCACACACCTGGAATATTACTAGTGTACATGTAGAATGGGTCCATGATGACATGTTGGTCTACCTCACAGTCGAGGAGAGTTAGGATGTCTCTATACATGCATGCATCAGGTGCTGTCCTCCCAACTCAGATGGATGCATGTTGATGTAATCTCTTGTATGGGAACATAGGCCATGTGGATGGTGTGTTGAACTGTGTATTCAACCGTATCAGGAAAGTGTATGTGTTGAGTCACACCATAGGTGATCTGTGATGTTGTCACAGCCCATTGATTCTGTGTGATATGCCTGGATGAAGGTAAGACAGTGCATACTGCCTATTGTGATCTAGCCTAGGGTTTTGACACAAGCACTGGGAAAACATGTAGATAGCAATCTGAACTTTGAACAACAAGTGACCACACTGCTATTGAAAACCTATGCTGTGCACATCATATATCATGCCATCATATTGAGATCTTAGGACTATATGACAGCACTGTAGTAAAACATCATTAAAACACTAATAGAGTATGCTCTTTTTTTACATGTACCTCACCAGACATGTAGTAGTTGGAGAGACCACGGGCCTTTCTCAGCAAGATAATACAGGGCCTAGAAACCATGCCATCATGTATGTGGATAGATTAAAAGCCATTTCATTCCAATCTTGATTGTATCGAATGAGGTGACTTCTGCCTGGCCTCCAGGCCAGTCTCTGACCCTCCCCTGTTGGGAATACTGCATATCCAAAAATGTGATATAGTTGATGACATTGGCAGGGTCTATTGAGGATAAAATAACAAGTGTCCCACATGCTGGTGTAAAATGCTCTCTGTAATGACAAGCAACAGCACACACACACACACACACACACACACACACACACACACACACACACACACACACACACACACACACACACACACACACACACACCTACCCAGTTGACTGCAGTGAGAATAGAGCCCCTACCTATTTATGTACACAGACTACAGAACACAGTACTTTATGGAAGCGCTACAGCTCAAGTCCAAATTGGAGTGTGTCAGACAACACATTACAGCTGATGACATCAGCAGTGTGTGTGTTGAGGAGAAGATAGCAATGTCCCACATGCTGGTGTAAAATGCTCTCTGTAATGTCAAACAACAGCTCACACACACACCCACACACACACATAGCTGCCTGCAGTGAGAACAGAACCTCTACCTACTAATTTCACAGACTACAAAACCCAGTACTTTGTTCAAGCCCCACAGCTGAAGTTCATCTTTGAGTGTGTCAGACAACACTTTATAGCTGATGACATAAGCAGTGTCTGTTGAGGAGAAGATAGTAGTGTCCTACATGCTGGTGTAAAATGCTTGTAGTAATGTTAAGTATGAGCACACACACACACACACACACACACACACACACACACACACACACACACACACACACACACACACACACACACACACACACACACACACACACACACACACACACACACACACACACACACACACACACACACACACACACACACACACACACACACACACACACAGTTGACTGCACTGAGAATAGAATGCCTACCTATCGAAGTACAACCATGTGGCCCTGTCCATGAGGGACATAGGTGCCAGCCCAGAGGTGACTTTACATCACCCAACCAGTACTCAAGATTGCGCTTGAACGGGGTTATTGAGGAGCACTGCTGCATACACAGTGGGAGCCTATTACAGAGGAGTGTGAATCTTTGTGAGATATATCTGTCTCCCCAGCATGTTCTGGTTATGTTACAGGCTAGATTGAGAACCCTGGGGCAAATTATTCTTGTTTCATTTGAATTGCAGATGTCCATCATTTCCAGAAGGGTAGGGTGCTCTGCATGGCAGCCATAGGTCTCCTCTCAGCAGCCTGCATGATACTGAGTACAGTGACAGGTATGTCTTATATCATGTTTGGAGGCCTGGGAGTCTCCCAGGCACAACCCTGTGTTTTCTCTAATTGCTGCAGGTATCAGATGTGAGCACTGTACTCCATTACTGGTGTGATAAAGGTAGAGTACAGCAGAGGTATGGCTACCCTGATCTTGGATGTGATGTCTAGGTGTATGATGTATACAATGCAGATTGTGTGTGTCACCAGTATGACTGCATAGTGATGAAAGTGTAGATTTCTGGCAACATGTGTTCCCAAGTCTCACAACACTGTGTTTTAGTTTACAGGGGTGATATGTATATCATAATTAGCAGGGGTACGTCATTGACAAAGGGGACAACAAGTCATTTTATACTTTAAGGTTCAGTCAGTGAATTTGGCACCAATCGTTAGTCTGTGTCAGCTCCTACTGTAATATGTTACCATCATTAGGGGACTAAATGAGTGCTACCAGTTAACAGTCATCTGCAAACTTGGTAAACCACAGGCCATATACTGTTGCCTGTGCTTCAGGGAAATATTTTCCAAACAGTTGAGGGCCCAGCACAGATTCTTGTGGTATTCCACTGGTGAGTGGGCTAGTGCTGGAGGTGCTGTCCCCAACTTTGTGAGTGTGTGCTCTGTCATGGAGATTGTTGGCTATCCATCTAGCTCTGTATGGCCTAATTCCTAGATGGGAGATCTTCACTATGAGATATGAATGGAGAATAGTGTCAAAGGCCTTGTATAACTCAACATAGGTGGTAGGTCCAGTTATTACTCATACAGGTCTTTGGGGTCTGTGTCCAAGAAGTTTACAAGGGTCAATATGCAAGCTCTACCCTTGACAAAACCAAAATGGCTAGGATCAAGTGTGTTGAAGGTCACCTATGTCCCTGTGAATATGTTCCATACTGATTCCTGCACTAGCCTTGCAGATAAGGCTTTTTAGGTGTATGGATCAATAGTTGTAGTTCTGCATGTTACCAAATTGATATGCATTGCACAGCACACAGCATATTATATTACATTTTGTAGTGTGGTTGATATATGAGTGGAAAAAGTACTGAGACCCCAGGGTTCTAGTATTTGGGGGGGCCAACACATGGATGTATTGTAAATATATGGCATATAGTTAGATAGGGCCCTCAGTTTGTAATGTTTCCACGTGTGATTTCATGTCATACAAAGGAAATGGATAGTAAACAACAGTAATACAGTAAAATATATACATTTCCATAGTGCAGTGAGCAGCGGGTTTGTGCAATAGTTAGCAAAGTGCATACGCATGCGAGATACACATGTTTGAGCACTGCTAAGCAAATGTGAGATGCATTGCTAAAGTCTGATAATACTGAGTCTCTGGAATACACCTGCTACTTAACTGATTCTGTGGTAGCACTTGTTAATGCAGTTAATGCAGTCATACATTCCTTTTTTGGGGCTAAATGGCACTGGGTTCACATACAGCTGTATCTAATACGTTTAACTACTTTTGCATTACCATTGCTGCATATTGGTGCATGATGTTCAGCATCATGCAATGATGTATTAAAGAAAAGAAATGGGGAAGATAGGACAGTGGTGAAATGGGGAGCAAGCAGGGGAAGCAGGGCAGGAATGTACAGGAGGGAGGTAGGAAAGAACCATAGTTTTCCATTTCTTTAACAGTGTAAAGTGAACATTTGTGCAAAATATTAACTGAATTTGGACTGTCACCTCAAGAGAGAGGGGTGACCACAACACAATCATGTTCTTTAGCCAACTGAACTGAATCAAACGAGTCAAGAAGATGCATGCGAAACAAAGAGCTATGTATGTGATGATTTTTTTTTTTGTGGGACAGGTGCCCGCTTTTTTTTTGTAAAGAGAGAGAGGAATGTTGGGAAGGGATGTAGGAATGTCTGGCTGAGGTAACTTGAGTAGGTAAGGAAGCAATTGCAGACAGACAAGACAAGAGACAGGGATGGTGATGGACACAAAAGGTTGGGGGAAACCATGATTGGGGTGAGAGTGGGGACATCCAAAACCCATGGTCATCAAGCTGGGTGACAGTGAGAATAGAGTCATCACCCACTAGACTGTCATCACTGTCATCTCACTGCGCCTCTGGCTGGAGTGCTTGATTGATGTCTCCTTTTCCTCCTCCTGGTACTACATAGAATGGGGATTGAACAGCCTCTCCAGCCAGCATGGTGTACACCAACAGTGTGGCACACAACCCTATGCACCATCCCTGGCAACTTGGTGTGGGTGATAAACTCACCACCTCTGTGACTGCTCCTGGGGGGAGCCACTGGACTAGCCTCCAGGGCAGGAATATTTGAGGGGGCAGCAGAGGTGGTTCTGCCAGGTTGGCTTCCAGATGTGCTGGGCAATGGTGCTGGATCTGGTGGAGGGGGGCAGATCCTGTGGGGCAGGCCTACCCCGCTGTGATGTGGTACACATGGATGACATAGATATGTTTTGATGACATGTAATAAAATAAAACAACAAATAAAAAAATAAAATGAAAATAAAATGAAAATAAGAGAGATAAGGGTTGGAGTTAGAGACACACAATGCATTTATACAATTATTTGACTCTATTATTTTAACCTTTACTCTTAAGACTACCACCTCCTAACAGATAACTTTTACTTTTGAGACTACTAATTATACAGACTGCAGTTTACAGCAGGGCATGTATGCCACTGGTATAGAGCTTTTACTTTAAACTTTTAAATTACACATAATTGAAGAATTACCAGTATTATGTAGTTGGGACATGTGGTATATGTACCCACAACCTCTGACTAAAGTCTAATGCTGTACTTTTGTTTTTTGCTACAGACTAATGCATGCATATTTGCTTTTACAGTTGAGATACGCATGCTCAATTTGATACAACTCAATGAAACACCAAAAAGCTATCTTTAACTTTTAATGCGACAATAACACTACTCTTATGCTTTCATACATACCACATGCTTTCCTCATCCTTGCCAATCTAGCCCCATGGATTCTTGCACTGTCCTCCTTTTCCATGGCAACTGTGGAAAAAACAAAACAAAACAGAATACGATTATGAATACCGATCTTGGCTATATTCAGCTTTTAAGTCTTAAAATTACTCTCTGTAGTTGATACCTACACATCTGTGGGATGTCTGCTGTCCTAAATTCCTCGATACAGGCATTGAGATTATCCCTCTTCCTCTGCCTAATGCCATTATAGTGATGCCTACATTAGTCATCAGTGCGCGGGATATCAGTGGCACTGGATACAGCTTGGGCCAGACTATCCCAAACTTCTGACTTATACTGGGAGCCAGAAAAGTACCTCTGCAATTGCCTGACACTGTTGTGTTTCACTAGGAGTCCAATAAAAATCTTGGACTCCTTGACACCCCATCTCTGTGCTCTAAATGACACACCCTCACCACAAATGCCTGCCATGTCTGCCGTGGATCAATAGCAATGAAGACTGATGCTTTCCCACCAGTTTCAGTTATCACATTTACAAGGAGTGCACACACTGTTTGAAAATGTTGCACTACGCTCACTATTGCACAAACACAGTGCTCAGCAGTGTGCATCTCTGAGCACTGTGCTTGCGCAATGGCAAGCTGGGCGCAACAGTGGCAAGCAATGCAATTTCAAGGTTACTGGATGTACAGGCAGTTGTGTAGGTGTGTCCCTGTGAAGGGAGCTCATCCAGCAGACATCAGTCACTTTCAGGTAGCAACACTGCATCTGACTGTGGGTGTGGACATGCCAGTGCAATTCCTGGCA
The DNA here is from genome assembly GCF_019279795.1 of Protopterus annectens. Taxonomy (NCBI): domain Eukaryota; kingdom Metazoa; phylum Chordata; order Ceratodontiformes; family Protopteridae; genus Protopterus; species Protopterus annectens. Next base: position 838,906,242 of record NC_056734.1, on the reverse strand, counting down.
GAGCCAGTTCCTGTGGTCAGGGATGATGATGATGAATTGCCACCTCTACTATGCATGGCCAACATACCAAGACATAGAGCCAACATAGAAATTGGCTGTGTTCATGCAGACACTCACACACCAATTTCACCAGGAGGACCCGTACAGACACACATACAACAGTTACTCATTTTGTCTCACTGGCCATTTGTTGGTTTATCCACATGTCTGCCTTCATCTCTTTCTTACTCACACACACTCACCAACCTTTTGTGTCAGCCTAGGGCTTCTTGCCCCCCCTCCAAATACACATCCACACAACACCCTGTGCAAGTGATGATAACTGTACCATATCCCTGTGTTCTATCTTTTGGATTCAGGGATATAAAAGCTGTGTCTGATGTTCAGGGTGCATAGCTAACTTAGTGAGTAGTATATCTGCATTTGTGGTGTTGAACTGGTAATTGTACCCTTGACTTATATTGGCCTTGGAAAGTTAGATAGTTGATAGCATTAAAATTTCCCAACATTATAGTGAATGATCTTGTGTGGGTTGTGAAGTCAGAAACTACAAGGTGTTCATTACTTTCTAACTTCTCGCTTTAATAATTGCCCAGTGCAAACATATGGTGCTAAACTGAGGGGTTGCAGTAATCATCAGTACTTTGGAAAGGTATGACTGTATGAATATTTGATACCTGAGGCCTACTACTTAGTAATGGACACATATAAATCAAATAAGTCTCTGCTGGTACAAGTTAAGGTAAGTTCTTTACAGATCTTCCACCTTTTATTAGCTTACCGGACCAAGAAATGAAATGCAAGAATATGCCACACATTCATATTATTGAACAATACACTCCAGGTGCAGGAATTACCTTGTAAATACATCAGTTGCCACAGTTTTAGTTCAGGTGTGACACTGTGTGATGCAAGCAGTACACAGCCAATACATGGGGAGGTAAAGGTTGTGTGAGTTGCCTTGCATCAATGTTACTATATGCATGTGGGTAGAAGGAAGTATTAGGCTCCTAGGCAGTGAGTGAGTGTGCTATGCGTTGTCTCTTAGCCAATGCAAGGACATACTGAGCATGCCTACATCCGTCTACACCCACAGCAGCTGATGGTTCACTCTTTGACTCCTCATCTGCCTGTGGGTTTGGTGAGCTTGGCACTGGTGGTGGAATGTGTGCCCCTTCCCCTTGCTGATTATGCTGAAGCTGTTTTCTCAGGATTATGTTGTGTACATACTGTGAATATTTCTGTACATGTTCGTGGACTGTGCTGCAGGGCTCCCTCCAGATGTATCAATGCACCTGAACTGTGACTTCAGCAGCCCAAACACATGTTTTGTGATATTTCTGGTTGGAGCGTGTGCCTCATTATGGTGTTCTTCAGTGGGTGCGTGTGCATTTCTGATGGGTGTCATTGGACACAGTTCTAGTACATAGCCTGCATCCCTCAGTAAATGCCCCTGTGGGACATCATCCCTAGCAAACATCTGGTACAGTTGGAAGGTATGCCAGACATGTGAATCGTGGTAACTGCCAAGGTTGCCAACACACACATTCAAGATTATTCCCTTGGCATTATACATGACTTGGCAATTGATAGAGCCCTTTCTGTTAATGTAGAGCCTACCCTGTTCTCAAGGATGATGCTTTAATTTCTACATGTGTGTAATCTATGGCACCCAGTACTTCAAGGTAGTGTGCTACACAGTAGAACTCCTGCACATTTCTGGCCATCTCTTTAGAATTACAGGAAAATATATGTGGTCACTGGCATGTTGCAGCATAGCATTCAGGAATTTGTGGAAGATCCTGGATGCTGATGTGTGTGACACCCCCAGCATGTCTTCTGTTGGTCTCTGAAAGGTACCTGTAGCTAAGATTCTAAGGACTACACATACCTTTGTCTCCACTGGAATAGATTCCCCTTGGTTGGCTCTGGCTCTGAGTTGAGGACGGCAGAAGTCACAAAGTTCTTGTGCTGTTTCCCTGTCCACCCTGTAGCGCTACGCAATTTCCACATCATGTAGGTTGTGAAAAATTAAACGAGGCCTGAAAATGTTTCTCCTTCTTGGCCTAGGCCTATTGGCAGCAGCAGCAGCATTGGCTTCAGTCTGCAGCACATACAAATAAATGAAAGCAGCAGCAGCCCCTAGCATTCTGTCTGTGTAGACTTCTTTCTTTGTCTGTATTCCAAAAGTTTTTGAATCTGCAGGAAAAACCAGCACAGAGTCTAGCTTGTTGAATAGCTAAACCACTGGATTGGTTAATTATTTATTATTTTTATTTATTTATTTTATTTTACATTTGTTAACCAGGTTAGTCCATCTGAGCATTATCTCGTTTTCAGTGGAGACCCGAGGGGAAAAGCTTCGCAATCAGTATTAACATTTTACATAAAGTCAGCAAGAAAATTGCATTGACAGCTAAAACAATTAGAGAAATAACATTTTACAATAAAATTTTACAGAAAACTGTTGGGTACAAATGTTAGAGATCAAACTGAAAAAAGCATTTACAACAAATCATACAGAAAAGCAGTAGAGTACAATGTCAGAATTTTTACAACAAAAACTTAGGTACAATGTCAGTGTAGGGAAAACAGTGTTCATTATTTCTAAGTAGTTATATACAGTATAGGTACAGATGGAGTAGTAAGGTAATGTAGAGGTTAAGCCACAAGACAGAGAGGTAGATGGATATTAAGACAGACAGTGGAAGAGAAAGGAGGAATGAGAGACAAGCTAGGGTTTGGTAGTTTCAGGGAGGATGACTTCAATGGCAGGACCATTTATTTATTAGATATTCCCGAGTGGCTAGTTTGAAATGTTTTGTTTGGTTAAGGGACCTAATTTCTAAGTCTAATTATAATAATAATTAGTATAATTTAATTATAATTATTAATAATTATTATAATAATCTAATAATTTCTAATGTCTAATTATAATTAATTATAATAGTATAATTATAATTAATTATAATAATCTAATAATTTCTAATTTCTAATTAGCATGCAATTCAGCTGCTTATGCTGTAATTAGCATGTTGCTGTGTTTACTTTGTTGTTGTGGTGGTGTGTGCCTGTACATGGCCCTTACTGAATCTGAATTTCGTTGCTACCATGTGCTCATCATGGCTCAATGTGCACATGGTAGAAAATGACCGTGTAGGCTTTATTGAATCCCCCTGATAAAACATGGAGTTTGTCATTTTAAGCCAGAGCACAGATATACCACACTCTTCTTTCCTGCTTATATTATTGTCACTTTGCTTTATTATACATTCTGTACTTTGAATCACTTTATAGTTACTTTAAAAGTACTGCGGTGGTGGTGCTGCGGTAGCGTTGTCGCCTCACAGTTAGACGTTGCCCGTTCGATTCTCAAAGCGTCTTCTGTGTGGCGACATGCGTGTTGAAGGTTGTGCATTAGGCCTGGCAAGCCAGCACGTAAAACTCTACTGCCAATCATTAGCGGACCGGAGTTCTGCTGTGGCAACCCCTAACTGGGAAAAGCCGAAAGACACAAACAAATAGTTACTTTAAAAATGTAATAAAATCATGGTAATAAATAGAAACCGCACTTAAAAATCACAGGTATAATTCCCACATTTCAACACATGAAAATGGAATTTCATTTTTTTAAGAAATGTAAATCTGTGTCCCTGGCTGTTACTTATCATCAGACTAACAAATATAAAAGTGTAAAAAACATAAACCTGTAATGTTTTGGTGACTTTAAGCAAAATGTAATTTGGCTTTAAGCAAATGGGGCATAATTTAATTTATACAGATTATACAGTAACATGTTCTGAAACTGCATGTTGAGTATGTCAAAGGCTTTTGAAGCTGAAAGCAATATTATCCAGGAAACAAAAAATAGGCAAATGCAGCCATAGTTTTAGAAACGTCCTTCTAAAATGCTCAGTACTGATGGGGTTAATACTGGCTGAGGCTGTTAAGATGAGGTAGTAACAGAAATTGTGAGTTTGTAAGAACAGCTCCTAATTTTTGTCCTTGCTGTGAGTACTTTTGCATTTGGGAGAATTACTTCAGCAATGCCCCCTATTGCCTTAATTGTGTTAATGCTGTCATTATTACTACAGGATTATAAACAGAAAGTAAAGCCTTGCTTACTGCATTTAACAGCTTCAAAACCACAGTTCTGCATTAGGAAATGTAATTAGCAGTCCAGAATGCAGTTTTAAGGGTAATCAAACATTTGCATTTGTTTTAACAAAAAAGAAAACTAATAATAATAATTTCATTTCGCCCTTACATTGTTGAATAGGCTAAGGTGACCAGGTTTTCTATCGGCTGATGAGTTACAACCTGATGCTGACAAAGTGCATGCCATAATAAATATACAAACTCTTACTGATAAACCCTCATTAATGCAATTCTTGGGGACAGTAAATAGCTGGCTTAATTTCTACTGTATCAACGTCTAAGCATTATGATATAGCCTTGCCAACTATCTAACAAGTAAATGAAAGTCAGAAAGATCTAGAAGCAGTGTTCCCACAAGAAGACCAGACTATTGCCTATGGCTTGTGAGCATTGACAGATGTATAGCCCAGGTATGTGTAGACAGAAGAAACACTAGGAGTTATTGATAAACTTAACAAACTAGGCATCAACCCCTATATCACTAGGTGGGTTGCAAATTGGCTCACAGATAGAACCCACAGTGTGAAAGTAGCAGACTCCAAGTCAGACTGCTGACCAGTCATGAGTGGAGTCCCACAGGGATCGGTTCTGGGTCCTCTTCTGTTTGGCATCTACTTCTCAGAAGTCCAGGCCAACACGTACGGACTCTGGCTGACCAAGTTCGCATACAGCTGCAAGCTGGGAGCCATTATTAACTCCCCAAGTGATGTAGACATCCTACAGAAAGGCTTCACTGAGACCAATGACTGGTGTCAAAACCATGGCCTTAAGCTTAATGCCAAAAAATGGGTCGTCATCCCCTTCGGGAGAAACTCAGTTCCCACTAATTATCACATCGATGGGAGCCCACTGAACACTGAAGGTGTTATAAGAGATCTGGGGACACAGGTTGACAGCAACCTCTCCTTCGACCACCACATTGCCACTGTGGTCAGAAAGTCCTTCTATGTGGCATATCTCATTACCAAGGGTTTTGCATCCAGAAAGAAAGCGGTCATCATCTCTCTCTACTCTTCATTCATTAGGCCAATCATCGAGTATAATGCCCCATTTGGCATGTACCTCACTAGACACATACAACAGCAGGAAAGGCCACAAAAGTACCTCACAAAGTGGATCCTAGGCCTTAAACACATGTCCTACATGGACAAACTCAAAAAACTCCAGCTATTCTCTGTCTCACATCGTCTACTAAGAGGTGATCTCTGCTTGACTTACAAAGCCATGTCTGACCTAGCTCTGTTAGAAATGCTACATCTAAAGAAATCCCAATCCCTCTGAACCACACGCTCCAGAGACCTCAACCTCATTACCACAATCAACAGAACATGCTGGAGGGACAGGTTCATAACCCAGAGGCTGCCCATGCTCTGGAATAGACTTCCCATACATGTCAAGCAGAGCACCTCACTGGCCCTATTCAAGAGAAATCTTGATGAGTGGATGAGAAATAGAAAGTTC